>NC_143151.1:17107351-17407351 GCF_041381405.1 Jatropha curcas | reverse complement strand
ACCATTATAATATCGAAGTGGATGTTACCCGGAGGGAGCTGGAAACCACTAAACAAAAGAACAATGAGCCCTTCTCCTCGTTCCTTTCGAGGTGGAGAGCCAAAGCTGCTCAAATGATCAACCGACCCTCTGAACAGGAACAAGTTGACATAATAATCAAGAATTTACTGCCTGTCTACCAGTCACAGCTTCAAACACGGTACTTGCCTACGTTCCAATCGCTCATTGCGACTGCAACTAAGGTGGAAGACTTAATCCAGTTGGGTCAACTCAAAGAAGACTCATACAAGAAGCCGAATCATGCTGGACTTTGAAAAAACAGTCTATAAGACCTGTTTGACAATTGGTCCATCATCACCAAGAGCAAGCTGAACATCAACCAATCCCTTGCCTAACCATGGGATTAATGCAAAAAAAAATTTTGCTGAACAAGAATCGTTCGATCCTTTCGAACTTTTCTTAGAAATGAATGAAGTTTGTGTCTGAGAAGGTTGAGATCCAACCTCCAAAAGAATAAAGGAATTGTTCCAGACCAACAACAACCTGTCTGATCGATTTAAGCATCGAGAAGAACAAAGTCACTTCAGTCAATCCAATCCTAGTCCATCACAGTTTACCTGGAGTCTATCTTTTAGGGTCTAGTATTTTCCTTTCATTTTCATTTCCATTCAAGTTTTCATTTGTAAATCTAAATGTTGTTTTATAAATAAAAAGGGAGCAGTTTACGTTCCAACCATGTTTATACTCTTTCCTTTCCTGTGAAAGCAAAAAAAAATCGAAAAAATAATAAAAAATGATGATATAAAAAAAGATAATAAAAATTGGCAAAGAAAAATGCATTCATTTGCTCTGCATCAATCAAAGCTGGGGGCATCCTAAGAGGCACCATCAAAGGGGAAGTTTTGAAGGGTAATCATGGAAAGGATCCAGCAAAGGGTATGCAAGACTTCAAACAGTACCGAGGCAAAGCCGATTGAAGGGGTTAAGGCCAGAATGGTTTCTCCGAAAACCCAGGAATGGAAGATGCTCCAATAGAGAGGTGTCTGAATTTTGAGCTTAAAAGCGACAGAATAAAGAAGTTATGTTTGGAATTGGATTGGGTCTGCACGAAGTCGCAATGCAATCCATACACTACTCAAGTCATCTCAGAATCAAGTTGCCTCGAAATTCTTTATGGAGAGGCTGCTTCTAAGCAAGCAAAAGGAAAAACGGGACAAAAGGAACCCCTGGTCAAAAGGAAGCAAAAACGGGACAAAAGGAACCCCTGGTCAAAAACGGGTCGACTGCAAGCTCTCCGTTAAATTCAAGCCCATCAAGGGTAGAGGACAAATCATTTCAGCCATAAGGACAAAGACCAAGCGGCTGCTCACATTTTAAAAAAAAAAAAACAAGTTAAAAGAAGCAGTCATTTCCACAAATTGGATGACAACAAACACCTTGAAAATCAAGCGCCAGGCATGGCACAAGTACAAGTGTCCTTATAAACAAGGATCATTTCTCAAAACAAGGAAAAGGAAGAGTCTCCTCAAAATTCCTTATGGAGACGAGAACCATTGAGGAAATAAGTTTCAAATTCAGAGGAAGATAAAGTTCAAGAAAAGGAATCAAATTAACCTCAAGAATTCAAACATGGCGAAGCCACAAACTCAAAGCATAAAAGCTTCTTCAACACTCAAGCCACTCAAGTTACCACCACAATGTGGGTATTCAAAACTCTTTGTGATGAATACAAGTCATACTTGAGTCAACCAGTGGTAAAACCACTACAACAACAAAGTCAGATTCGCCTAGGGTCATCACTATCATACGAGCTCGAGTCAATAAGTTGATTCAACATCATCAAAGTCGGGAAGGAATCCCGCAAAGACATCAAGTCGGGAAGGAATCCCGCAAAGACATCAAGCCGGGAAGGAATCCCGCGAAGAAATCAAGTCAGAAATGAATTCTGCATCAACATCAAGTCGGGAAGGAATCCCGCAAAAACATCAAGCCAGGAAGGAATCCCGCAAAGACATCAAGCCGGGAAGGAATCCCGTGAAGAAATCAAGTCGGAAATAAATTCTGCACCAAGACGGAAAGGAATTCCGCGCTAACATCAAGTCGGAGATGAATTCCGCACCAGCCGAGCACGAAGTTCGCATCCCGGAAGGAACTACGAAAGACCTGATTCTCCCCATCCCCCGAAGAGTTCTTGGAGATACGTAGGCAGCCACAAAGGCGCGGTCACAAACATAGGTTTGCATCATAAAAAGCATTTTCTCTTTGCCAATAAAAAAAATATAATAATAAAAATAATAAAATTGAGCCCGCTAGGCTGAAAACCCGAAAGGGCGGTCTAGGCAAAAGTTAGGGCAAAGAGCCTGCTAGAGTCGAAAACCCGAAAGGGCGGCTACTAGGCAAAAGTTAAGGCAAAAAGAAAAAAAAGTGCTTTCAAAGGTCTTCTCGGGAGTATATAAATCATTTTTTACAGGAACCACTGAATTCCTTCGAGCCAAAATTCACTACAAGAAAAATTTGAGTCTCTAAATTGAGTCTCCAATGAGTCTCTAAAATCAAGTCTCCATCACCAGTGGTCATTCCACAACGAGTCACAAAAATCGAGTCATTCTCAAAAGTTCATTTTGAAAGCGTCACTCTTTGAGTCATTCCTCGAAAAAAAAAGAGAGAGAGGAAAATGTCAATTCAATCCCTGGGGTTTCCAAAACAACCCTAAAAAAATGTCAAGCACAATCGTTGAGAGATAATTCTTTAATACCTCGTCTCCACTCGGACCATCGTTTCTTCGATCCTTTCAAACGAGCGATGTCATCCACATTGTCCGTTTCCTCGAGTCATATAAGTGGCTTTGTTCTCTTTGATTCCTCAATCGATTGGACAAGAACAACACCAATGTTTTTGAAGTATTCCATGGTCAGCACCATTCTGGGGGCAAGAAGTGACAAGAACCTTCACCATTCTCCCATCACAGAAGTAATCACGGAATTTTTAGTCTTTCATTAAGAAGAAATTCTATTTCAGCTAATAAGGGCATCAATTCTCTCAAGCAGGGGGCAAAATCCTCCAAGTCGGATTCAGGGGCAAATGTTATAAAAAAAATACACAACCTAGGGTGGAACCCAACCATCGTCAACCCCTTTTACACAAACCCAGGGTAGAACCCGGTTAATGGTTACCTTATTTTTCTACATAAAACCTAGGGTGAAACCCTAACCAATAACCAACCATTTTTCATCCAAAACCAAGCCATTTGATCATTTCGACTTTAGGTGGACCCTTGGTTCTCAAAGAAAAATACAAAAATAAAACAAATCTCTTTTCAAGCCCTCATTAAGAGGCAAAACATCTTTTCAAGTCCTCTAAGAGGCAAAACATCTTCAAGCCCTCATTAAGAGGCAAAACATCTTTTCAAGTCCTCTAAGAGGCAAAATCATCTTTTCAAGCCCTCATTAAGAGGCAAAATCATCTTTTCAAGCCCTCATTAAGAGGCAAAATCTCTTTTCCAGCCCTCATTAAGAGGCAAAACATCTCTTTCAAGTCCTCTAAGAGGAAAAACATCTTTTCAAGTCCTCTAAGAGGCAAAAACATCTTTTAAGTTGCAAACATAAATCCATGCATTTGATCATTTCATTTCAAAAAGAAAAAACCAACGGCGAGGTTTCCTTCTCTGCCCATCCTCAAAATTTGCTCATTTAGACAGACACTGGCTCTCATAAATCTTTTTTATGATAGCCAGTGGGGGGCAACTGTGAATACTCAAATTTTGAGGCTCAAAAAGCCGGTTTTCCCGGCCGCAGCGGTGGCGGCCGCCCTTAAAGGCGGCGGTAGCCGCTATCCGCCGCCGGCGACAGCGGCTGCAGTCGCCCGTGAATACCCATATTTTGGGGCTCAAAGAGCCACTTTTTCCGGACTGCAAACAGTCCGGTCGGACCGGAGGTCATTCAAAAAGTTCACCGGAAGTGTGCCAATATGGTACTTGAAATGTCTGAAAAATTACGAGAATCACGGAACTGGTCTCGGAATATTTTATGGAGGTCCGGAACTCCCGGAAAAGCCTCCGGAACAAAAAAAAGAAAAAAAGAGAAGGCACACATGCCTGCCCACGGGGGCGGGCACGCCCGCCCAGACCAGGCGGGCAGGCCTGCCCAGCATGGGCGTGCACACCCGCCTGTGAATACTCAAATTTTGAGGCTCAAAGAGCCACTTTTTCCGGACTGCAAACAGTCCGGTCGGACCGAAGGTCATTCAAAAAGTTCACCGGAAGTGTGCCAATATGGTACTCGAAATGTCCGAAAAATTACGAGGATCACGGAACTGGTCTCGGAATATTTTTTGGAGGTCCGGAACTCTCGGAAAAGCCTCCGGAACGAGAAAAAAAGAGAGGGGAAAAGGCGGACATGCCCGCCCAGGCCAGGCGGACATGCCCGCCCAGAATGGGCGGGCACGCCCGCCCAGCCCAGGCGGGCATGCCCGCCCTCGAAGGCGGGCAGGGGCGCCCGGGGTCACTTTTTTTCTATAAAAAACGGCTTTGGGGCTCCGTTTTGAGACACTCAGTCTGTGTTGACGGACGCTCCTTCTCCCTACGCTCTTTGCGATTCTTTACTGCTTTCTTGCATTTTTTTTTTAATTTTAGTTTTACTTTATTTTTGTGATACTTGGTCACTTAAAATTAAACTAAAATTAATTCCCTTAACGAGGAGCTTAACCTGGAGTTAAGAAGCGGTCGACGATTAAATCAGGTACGTAAGTTAAACTTACCTATTTAATTTTAGCACTTCATGCATGCTTCTTTTCTACTCCTAAAAAATTCTACAACTGCATAAATGCATTCATACCATCATATAGGCATGTAAATTGCCTCAATTAAAATATGATTAAGCTAAATGCCCGGTTAATTAATAATCGTGGCATTAAAGTTTAAATCCGACAATATCGGCTTAAAATATCTAGCCTCTCAATGGCTATGGTATGATTGCCTTTATTTCGAACAATTTTCAGCTTAAGTCCAATTAATCAATAATTGTGGCTAAAAGCCTTAATCAATCACGTTTTGGCAACAAATTGCCTACAGTTAAATCAATCTTTTGGCAAAATGCCTTAAAATTAATCAATTCTTTTTGGCTAAAAGCCTTAAATTAATCAATTTTGGCGACAAACGCCCAATCAATCAATTTTCAGGCAATAAATTGCCTAAATCAATTCTTTTTGGCTAAAAGCCTTAAAATCAATCATTTTTGCGACAATCACCTAAAAATTAATCATTTTTGGCAACAATTGCCTAAATCAATCCTTTTGGCTAAAAAGCCTTAATTCATTTTTGGCAAGCAAATAAGTCCAATCAAACACATCTTTTTGGCTAAAAGCCATTAAAATCAACACTTTTGGCATCAAATGTCTAAAAATCAACTCTTTGGCAAAATGCCTAAACAAAATGCACAAAGCATACACACACTCATGCATAAAGCATACCCCTTCAAAGCCCTTCAAAGAAGGCCTATCGAACTACGTGGACTTTGATCTTCCATTCAAACGGAAGTACGTAGGCACGTTCGGGATTTCACCCCGGGCGGCAAGTCAAAATCACATAAACATTTTCCATTGGTCCAAATCACATCATCATTTACCCTGCAAAGCATTCATTATTCATGGTTAGTTTATCAGCATGACATAGTCTCGGGATCCATCTCGGGTTTGCACACCATGCCTTAATCATTGGGTTAATTAATCTAGTAACTAGGTTAATTAAAATTGGAGTCACTTAGGGTCTTTTCCTAGTTTGCCCTAAAATAATTAAACAAGGTGGCGACTCACACATCACGTGCATTTCTTCCTTAGTCACATGCATTCATACATTTGATATTTGGGGAGGGGTTCACAGCTTGGCGACTCTGCTGGGGATTATGCAATCTTTTTGCATAAAGAGGACTACAATTGTTGTGTAAACTAACCTGCCCTTCTTTAGGGTATTATTTATTATGTTTTGTTTTGCAGGGTACCCCAACAGAAAAAATCCAGTATTCTTTCTTTAAGAATACGGGGATAAGGAGAATTTGAACTTGATTGTACAACTAAATTAAAACATTTTTAATTTGTTGATTTATTTGCACGATTGAGAATCTTTTTCTCCATTGCATAAAAAAACAAATTTCAAATGAATTTCTTCTCTCTCTGTTCAAACTTCTGAGTCTGGATAGCAAGTAGCGCTGATCGGCAGGTCTCTTTGATTATGTCGACGGACAGCCAAAGCGTCCTCCCTATTACCGCAAACCGCCCCTAATCCTTTTGGGGGTGGCCCATGGGTATGCGTACCGTTGGACCCACGCGAAACTCTTTGTTTCACATGTGGTTAGGTATATCCATACTCAAGGTTCAAGGGTCCCTTATAAGCCGATTCTCTATTTGAGTCATAGCCTATAGAACCTATCCTTTAGGACTGTATGCACCCAATGATGTGAATCATATCATTAAACAGATTATGACGTGTTGTTATGCGCATTCACGACATATCATAAACATGGGGTAAACACAAGGAGAGCATGAAACACTCTTTTACTTTCAGTCATGCACAGTTGGACAAGAGAGTCAATTCACCTCACATCAGCTACCTGATACACCGACTACTGTGCCTAATCCAGCTACCCTTATCCTTACAGGTGCCCACAATCCGAGTGCCTACCCAAGTGCCAAACACACCTACAGTGCTATCACCAGCTTCACCAGCTTCACCAGCTACACCAGCTTCGCCTACAACTCCAACAACCCTATCTGCACCAATGGCATCACTTGCTGATATCCAAACCCTCATTGAACAACTAGAGGCTAGAATGGAGGCCAGAATGGAGGCCAGAATGAATGAGGCACTAGCTGCCCAAAGGACCGCCCTGATAGCTGAACTGGGTAATGGGAATGGTAATGGAAATGGGGCTTCCGCTGGGGGAAGTGGACCTGCTGCCTCCAATCAGGGTCCTGCTGCTGAACCTACAAACCCTGCCCTAAACCTGGATGAGATGCCTTCTAAAACTGCCTCTGAGCTGGAAGCTCAGAGAATGAGAGAGAAACTAGAGCTCCTAGAGAGGTCCATCACTGCTCTCAAAACCCATAAGGAAGTGGTGGACATGGACTCCTTGTCCTTATTCCCTGAAGCCAGGTTGCCAACTAAGTTCAAGATGCCCAACATGGACAAATTTGATGGAACCACTTGTCCTAAGACTCATCTGAAAATGTATGTAGGTGCTCTTAACCCATTTGGATTGAGCAGCGAGCTCCTTGCTCAGTTGTTCCAACAATCTCTTACCGGTGCTGCATTGAGGTGGTTTGTCAGCTTAGACCGATCCAAAATGAAAACATGGGAAGACATCTGCAATGCATTCAATTCCCAATACCGCTATAACATGGAGGTGGATGTCACTCGAAGAGAACTAGAAACCACCAAGCAGAAAAACAATGAACCCTTTTCCTCGTTCCTTACGAGGTGGAGGGCCAAAGCCGCCCAAATGATTAACCGGCCTTCTGAACAAGAGCAGGTAGACATAATAATAAAAAACCTGCAGCCTGTCTACCAACACCAACTACAGACTCAGTACCTACCAACATTCCAGTCACTCATTGCCACTGCTATGAAGGTAGAAGATCTGATTCAAATGGGGCAACTGAAAGAAGACTCAGGAACCTCAAAGTATAAGAAACCTAGCCAAGCTGGCAAGGTCCACGAAGTGGCTAGCATCACCCCCACGAATCCTTTACGTGTGGGCAACATGAGAAATAATAATCAATCATCCAGAAGAACCTATACTGATCTCGGGATGCCGATCCTCGTGGTATTCCGAGAGGCTGTTAAGGCCAACTACATCAAGCCTTTGGAAGCAAGGCCACCACCAAATCCATTACCAAGGAATTACAGGGCTGATGAATATTATGAGTATCATCAGGGGCATGGGCACAAGACTGAAGCTTGTTGGACGCTCAAGAACCGCATCCAGGATCTGGTGGACAATGGTTCAATTATTCCCAGAAGTAAGCCAAACATTAGTACTAACCCCTTACCAAATCACGGGGTAAATGCTATTATGGCTGATCAGGAACTGATCGATCCTTTCGAACTGTTCCTAGAAATGAATAACATCTGTGTTTTGGATTTGAATGACCTAGCCGGAGAACTTGATGCTATAACCAGGAGCGGGAGACAATATGAACCTTTAGTTTTGGACAAAATTCAAAATAAACCCTACCAGAGGGCAGAGGAGCCAAAGGAGGACCCGGTGCTGTCACAATTAAAAAAGACACAAGCTAGGGTGTCAATCTGGGAACTTTTGGCATCATCCTTTCCTCATCGCCAAGCTCTTTGCAAGGCTTTGAGTCAACTTCAGACACTTGTGGAAGTTAGCCCAGAAGTGCTAGTATCCACCCTCACCCAATCATCTAAAACACGAAGCATCGGTTTCTCTGATGACGATTTGCCCAAGGAGGGAGGCAGTCATAACAATGCTCTTTATGTCACTGTTCAGACTCGAGACAAAACCGTGCCCATGGTTCTCATTGATAATGGGTCGGCGCTGAACGTCTGCCCATTGAGAGTAGCCAGCTGTCTAGGGTTGGAAGAAACTGACTTCACTCCCTCGGACCAGATAGTGAAGGCCTATGACAGCACCCGGAGGGAAGTGTTGAGGGTTGCTACGCTAAAGTTAACGGTTGGGCCAGCTGTGATGGAAGTCCCCTTCCAGGTAATTGATGTACAGACTAGTTTCAACCTGCTTCTGGGCCGACCATGGATACACCACACTAAGGCAGTACCCTCGTCCTTGCACCAAAAGGTCAAGTTTCCTTACGAGGACAAAGTCATCACCATTCAGGGGGATGACTATAGCCAGCTCAAAAAGCCAAAGGGCCAGCCTCTCTTTGAGGTCAACCCTGAAACTGTCAATCTACCCCTCTCGGGATTTCAGTACGACACTGTGCAGTTCATAGAAGGAAAGACTGCAAACTCTCGAATTCTCTTTGATTTCGGGACGGTGCAAATAAACTGCATAGTGCCCTTGATGCTTAAGATGTCCTATCTGCCAGGAATGGTTATGGCCAGATCCGGGAAAGCGTACCCCAAACTGCAAGCCTGGGAGTGTCCAGTGAATGAGGGAACCTTCGGACTGGGTTATGAGCCCACTGATGAGGACCGTGCTGAGAGGACCCGAAGAGGAAGGAAAGAGAATGTACAAATGCGGCCTTACCTATTGACTCTGAACAGCTACTTCTGTAAACCGGGAGAAACAGTTCCTTACTGTGGCTTCCGAGAACCTTTTTGCTGCCCAACCGCTAAGAAGATGCTGCCTGGGTTGGAGATATTCTCAGATGTCTGGGGCAACAAGCCCGAAACAGTAACTGAGCTGGAAGCAGAAGACTTCATGCAGCCTAGTCTCTTTGACGAAGTTGCTGTTATCACAAGAGATGACGAGAATCGAGACCTGCTAGATCTGATCAAGCGGAACGAAGGGTCTCTCACCAACTGGTACGCCGAGGAGGAACGCGCTGCTGATAAACCCCCTCCCGAGTCAAGCCTAGTACCCGAGTCTGTAATAAAGTCCTGTACTCAGTCTGAGTCTGACCCTGAGTCTAAAATCGAGTCAGAGTCTAGTTCCAATTTCGAGTCGTCTGTGTCGGATCTAGAAGATCCAGATTTTAAATTCGATGTATTCTTTGAAGACGATTCCGTCATAATTAATAAAGGCTTGCAAATTCTTGATTACCCTGCGTGTCTATCTTTCCAAGCATTTCCAAGCAAAAACAATCAAATAAATGAAATAAAAAATGAAAAGGAAAAAATAATAATTGGCAAAGAAGAAAATGAACATACATACATCGCATCTGATTGCATGAACAGGGAACAGGTCAGTGAATGTTTGAAGAAATTTGCTGATTGCTTCATGTGGAAAGCAAGTGACATCACCGGAATTGACCCGGCAATAGTGGTGCACAAGATTCCAGTATATCCAGAGGCTAAGCCAGTGAAACAGAAGCTAAGAAGGCTGAAAACAGAATGGTCCTTGAAAATCAAGGAGGAAATTGCCAAGCAGCTGGAGAACAAGTTCATAGAACCTATCGCCTACCCGACATGGTTAGCAAACATCGTGCCGGTGCCAAAGAAGGATGGAAAAGTGCGGATGTGTGTGGACTACCGGGATTTGAATAAAGCATGTCCGAAGGACGATTTCCCTCTGCCGCACATCGACTTGTTAGTGGACCGAATGGCTGGACACGAGATGGTCTCCTTGACTGATCTTGTTGTCGATTATAATCAAATAATGATGCATGAGCCAGACAAAGAGAAAACGGCGTTCACCACGGAATGGGGAACTTACTGCTACAGGGTCATGCCTTTTGGGCTCAAAAATGCCGGGGCAACCTATCAACGAATGGCGACGACCATCTTCCATGACATGATTCACAAAGAAGTAGAAGTATATGTGGACGATATGGTTGTCAAATCAAAAACAGCTAAAGAACATACGACAGCGCTTGAGAAGTTCTTCCTTAGACTTCGAAAGTACAATTTAAAGCTCAATCCGGCAAAATGTCTATTTGGAGCTACATCCGGAGTATTTTTGGGGCACATGGTCAGTCGGAAGGGCATAGAGATTGACCCTTCGAAAGCCAAAGCCATTCTGGAAATGCCAGCGCCGAAGACGGAAAAAGAAGTTCGGGGTTTCCTGGGAAGGCTACAGTACATCAGCCGATTTATCAATCAATTGGCCGATACTTGTGGTCCGATTTTCAAACTACTCAGGAAAGGAGTAGCAGTCAAATGGAATGAGGATTGTCAGAAAGCTTTCGACCAAGTCAAGCAATATCTGCTATCCTCGCCAGTGTTATAGCCACCAAGGCTAGGAAAGCCTTTGTTATTGTACCTATCAGTAACAGAAGAAGCGATGGGTGCGATGCTAGCTCAACAAGCTGAAGATACGAGGGTAGAAAACGCCGTGTATTACCTTAGCAAGAGGATGCTGGAATATGAGCTAAAATACAATAAGATAGAGAAGCTGTGCCTGGCTTTAGTTTGGGCCTGTACAAAGCTACAGCACTACCTCTCGTCTTACACTACATATGTGATTTCTGAATCGAACCCCTTGAAATTCCTTATGGAGAGGCCGGTTCTTGACTGTAAAATGGCTAAGTGGGTGTCGGTGCTCGCAGCCTACGATTTAAAATTTGTACAACGGAAGGCAGTGAAAGGCGGAGCCTTGGCTGATCAATTAGCAGAATTGCCGGTCGAAGACCAAATGCCGGAAGTAGAATTTCCTGATGAAGACTTGTTAAGCTTGGAAAGTGAGGTCTGGGAGATGTACTTCGATGGAGCTTCAAACTACCATGGAAACGGGATTGGAGTCGTATTCAAAACTCCTTGTGGAGAATACGTCCCAATCGCAGTCAAACTAGATTTCGACTGTACCAACAACGAAGCCGAGTATGAAGCTTGCATCAAGGGGTTAGAAGCGGCCCTGGAAAAAGAAATAAAAATCCTTAGGGTTTTCGGAGATTCCAACCTGATAGTCTCTCAAGCTCTAAGGAAATGGAAAATTAAGGAAGAGCGGTTGGTTCCTTACCTACGACGCTTGGACGAATTAGCTCGACAGTTTGAGGAACTATCTTTCCACTACCTGCCACGCGCCAAAAATCAGTTTGCAGATGCTCTGGCTACTTTGGCCTCCATGGTTAATGTAGGGGGAGATCAAATCATCCGACCTTTGACGGTTCGGCTGCAGAAACAGCCAGCACATGTCATGAATCTAGTCGATGACAAGCCGTGGTTTTGGGACATACAAAATTATCTCCAGAATGAAGCCTACCCGGAGAGGTCCAACAAGACTGATCAACGGACATTGAGACAGTTAGCATCTGGATATTTCCTTACTAGGGGAGTTCTGTATAAAAGGAGTTGGAATGGCCAGCACCTAAGGTGTGTTGATGAAGGAGAAGCTCAAAGCATCATGAATTCCTTACACAATGGGGAGTCTGGTCCGCACATGCACGAGATAGCTTTGGCTCGGAAAATTATGAACCTGGGTTATTACTGGTCGACCATAAATGCAGATTGCGTGAGGCACACGCGGAAGTGCCACGAGTGTCAGGTTTTTGCTAAGCTACAAAGACAGCCTCCGGTCAGTCTAAATCCCATTACTTCACCATGGCCTTTCGCAACTTGGGGCATAGACGTGATCGGAAAGATCCATCCAAAGGCTTCCAATGGCCATCAATTCATTCTGGTTGCTGTTGATTATTTTACTAAGTGGATTGAGGCAGCTTCTTATTCCGTTTTGAATGCCAAGAAGGCAGCACAGTTCGTTCGTACCAACATCCTTTGTCGGTATGGAACACCATTTGAGATCATCACGGATAACGGATCTCACTTTCAAAGTGAATTTTCGGACCTACTGAAACAAAAGAAGATTCAGCATCACAAGTCTTCGCCCTATCGCCCACAGACGAATGGGGCCGTAGAAGCTGCAAACAAGGCTATAAAGGTCATTTTGCAGAAGACAGTTCAAAAGCATAGAGCTTGGCACGAACAATTGCCAAATGCCTTGTGGGGATACAGGACTTCAATCAGGACACCTACTGGGGCAACCCCGTATTCTTTAGTATATGGCATGGAAGCAATGTTGCCTATTGAGCTGGAAGTTCGGTCGGCAAGAATTATCCAGGAAAGCCAGATCAGCGAAGCAGATTGGGCCGAGAATTATCATTCGCAACTCTTGGGTATGGATGAAAAGCGATTGCGAGCAATCCACCAAACTCAAGTGTATCAAAGAAGAATGGCGCGGCATTTCGATAAGAAGGTCAAAGACCGGAAGTTGGAAGAGGGTTGTTTGGTTTTGAAGGAAATTAGACAGCCAATCGTAGACCCACGTGGGAAGTTTCATCCTCATTGGGCTGGACCCTATGTGTTAAAGAAGATTTTGTCAGGCGGAGCCGTCATTTTGACTGATTTGGATGGCTTGGAATTTGCTAATCCATGTAATTTAGATCAGTTAAAAAGATATTTTGTGTGATTGTAATTATTGCATAATGTAAGATGAACTACATTAGACCTGATTCTCTTTGGAAAAAAGAAATTATATATCAGAGATATGTAGGTAGCCCTCTTTGGGCGCGGTCTAAACATTTCATAATTTCATTCTTCTTTGCCAAATAAAAAAAAAAAGGAAGAAGAAGAAAAAAAAAAAAAAAAGAAACAAAAACCCGCTAAGTCGAAAACCCAAAAAGGGCGACTTAGGCAAAAGTCGGGGCCCGCTAAGCTGAAAACCCAAAAAGGCCGGCTTAGACAAAAAGGGGGTAGCTCGCTAAGCTGAAAACCCGAAAGGGCGGCTTAGGCAAAAATTAGAGCCTGAATAAATAAAAAATTGGCAAATGCTTGGAAAGTTCAAATGCCTAATGACAAAGTCAAATAATCCAGAATCAAGCAAGAGAGTCCAAAATAACTAAAGAAAGTGTAAAGCATACATCCAAAGATAAATCCAAAGTCCCAAACGAAAGGCAAAACAAGAAAAAGATCACAAAAGTTCATAAGAGTCTAGGTATCCCGTCGCCTCCGCGGAGCGGCATCCTCTGAGTCTTCTACTGAACTCTGCCCAGCCTTGCCTGTCCGAGGGGCCAGCACAATCTCCTCACCTGTCCCAACCTCCTCTTCAACATCAGCCTGAACCCAACCTTCAAGAACACTCAGCAGTGCAGTCCTCCTTGGTCTTTCAATCGGCCAGACAGCGGCAATGAACCAGGCCCGGTACTCGGGAGAAGTCTGAACACTGGTAGGATCGGGTAAAGGTCTCACCATGCGGTGATCTCTAACCCAAGCTTTAAGGACAGCTCGGGTAACACCAGCAGTAAGGCAGCATCAGCCGAAATGTCATCCATAATGGGGACAATCTGATCTATCCCCATCTGCCTCAAAATGCGCGAAGCGCAGTACCAAGTGCTGTGGGTAAGGCCTAGGAGGTAAACCCGAGAATGGCGGAAGCTGACCTGAATAAAGCGGCTGATATTGTACCAAGGGATGAACCACAGTATCTCATTTGGACCTAATTCAACCAGCCACGAAGTCCATGTTTCAATAGAAGGGTGCGAGATCAAGATTTTTCGCATGCGATACTGGGAAGGATTGTAAGGAAGGGAGGTAGGAGCAGCCACCACTTGAAGATGATCCCTCAACCAAACCTGAGTAATAGATCTTTTCTATTACGAAGAAACAAATTAAAAAGAAGAAGAAGAATGAGGTAGGATAATAGAAAAAATACCTGGAGAATGATGGGGGAAACAGTCCAATCATCGAACCCTAAAGCGGCTCTGTCAAGGCTTCTAATGGTCTCTGCCAGCACAACACCGCCAATGCAACCAATATCCTCCATTTGCCAAACCATGGGACAAAGCCGCAAGTCTCCAAAACCTGGGTCCCGGTTGAATAAGAAACCAGCCAATAAGCAGAAAACCAGGGCCCGTATCCTCAGCCTCATCCGGTCAGGGTCGTCCAAGCAAGTCTCTGAAAATTCATCAATCAGGGGCAGCAGAATCGCCTTCTGATCATCCACAATCATAGCCCTAGCCTGTGGCCGGCTAAACCGAAACAAGTTCTCAAATGACTTAACATACCCAACTTTCACCTCGTGCCTAACCAAGGGAGCATTGGGATCACACCCTATAATCGCACAAAATTCCTCAAAAAGAGGGCACATTTCCTCCATCATAGCCCCAAACCGAAAAACGTGAGCCTCAGGATCCCAAAATCTAATACAGGCTCGCAAAAAGTCCCAGTCAACTACTACGTCCCTAAGAGTGATAACAGGAGAAATTCCGTACCTTCCCAAATTGATCTTTTCAACTTTGGAGAGACTCCTGGTCCAGCTATGCATGCTATGGTTGTAAAAGGGGTTCATGTTTCTTATTTATTTATCTATCCTGTTTTTATTCATTCAAAAAAAAAAAATAATAATAAATATAATAATAAATAAAATAAATAATAATAAGTAAAAAAAAAAAAGATGGGAGAGAGAAAACTGACCAAAATAGCTGTTTAGGCACAGAATTCGAGAGTTAGAATGGAGAAAAAGGCTGAAAACAGCCTTTTTTATTTAGAAAGTCGCGCCCAAGGGCGGCTGCCCGCGCCCTCTAGGGCGGGTATGCCCACCTGGAGGGCGGGCACGCCCGCCCGGAATGGGCGGGCACGCCCGCCTTGCCCAGGCGGCCATGCCCGCCCCGGCAGGGCGGGCACGCCCGCCCGGCCCAGGCGGGCATGCCCGCCCACGCAGGACGGGCACGCCCGCCCAGCCCAGGTGGGCATGCCCGCCCAGACAGGGCAGGGCACACTCGGCCATCCCAGGCGGGCGTCCCAAAAAAAAAAAATTAAAAAAAAAATAAAAAAAATAAAAAAAAAATAAAAAAAAAATAAAAATCTTTCTTGTTCTTTTTTACAAAAGGATATGTTCTTAAAAAAAAAAAAAAAAAAAAGGGGGGGGGGCAAAGTTGCTTTTTTAAATTGCTTTCTTTTCTGTTCAAATCTAATAAACATGCATACTTTTAGTATTAATCAAATGCATGTACAAATAAGTTAAGTACGGAGATACAGGCCAAGATTCGGTACAGGAAAATAAAGAGGAAAGAAAATAAAGGAAAGCAAGGAAGTCTAGCAGCTATCAGCGGCGAGACCTCCTCCTCCTCCGGTCGTCAAAAGCCTGCAGTGTCCAAGCTGAAGTTAGTTCCTCCTGCATTCCAAGGATTAGCTCCATCATCTGACTGATCAAGCCGTCAGGGACCTGGAAGTCACACAAAAAAATATATATATAAGTCAATATACAAATCTCTTATAAATCCTTTTTATGAGAGATTTATCAGTCATCACCTCATTAATGTCATCAGGAGGAAGAGCCAGGCGATTCACACGCTCCAGGGACACCTCCCGAAGAGATGAAGTACCCTCAGGAGTGTAATAGGAAATGCTGTATGGAAGGTGCAAATTGGCCAAACCCAGATGGACTGGCCTGGTAGCCTCTGAAATAGCCTGGGGAATCCTGAAGGCACCAGCCGCATGGCTGGGGCCAGCTCGAGACGGACCCTCCACCGGAGTAGAAGAAGAAGGATGGGACGTAGGCCTCCTCCTTGGAGTCCTTGCCGAGGAGCCTAAAGCCCGAGAGGAACGGGTGCCGAGCGGCTGGAAAGGGGTCGACCTCAGGAGATTGTCAAGCCTAGAGCCGATGGGCCGCATCAGAAACACCTGGCAGAATTCGTCATAATCTCCACCCCGGATCAATTCCATATGTGGGATACCTTCAGTATGGGCATCTGTAAGAACCATCTGTTTGCCCGCTCGCATGTCCTCAGGAGGAGGAAGAGGAATGGAGCGGCAGACCCTAACCTGGAAGTGCACTCGCTCACCCAGGTAATAACGTCTCAGAACGGGATGTGATAAGACAAACCGCCGCCGAGACAGAGCCTCTGATCGCCTGAAATGGGGATCAGCCTCAATCCAACGTTGGAGTCGGGTATTCATCGCCCCTACCTCAGCCTGTGTAAGGGAAGCAAATGTGTCAATAAATCTTTTCTTTTTTCACATGACCAAAGGAAATTAAGAGAGCACTCGCCTGCTCTATGGTACAAGTATCGAAGAAGCTCCGCAAATCCCCTAAAGACTTCTGGCGTAGAACAGACTGGTGATTAGCTCGGTACCATCTCCAAGCCAAAGGTACCAACCCTAGCCCAAGATCAGTATGAGTCAGCTCTGGGCGGAGGTAGGGAAAATACTCAAAAGCCCAAGTCTGCAAAAACGAAGGAATGGATCAATAATAAAAAGGGGGGAAAAGAAAAGGAAAAGACAGCACAGAATGAGGATATGCTCTTTACATTACCTCCCAGAAATAGTAGGTCCCGCTGAGCTTACAGTGGCCTCGACTCAGATCGCACATATCATCATACATGCGGCTCAGAATAGCACCGGCCCAGTCGTACTCAGTAAGATGGGCCAAGTCCTCCAAACTCTTCAGAATAGAGGGATTAAACTTCTCTTTTCTGTTAGACCAGAAAGACGACGCAAACAACAGCAACAGAGTGAATCTAGCTACCTGAGTAGCCGTTAGCTCTCCCTGTCTATGTCTGGCATAAATGTCAGGGGCCTGGAGAGATAACCAGTGCCTCGAAACACTCAGATCGGGAGTAGAATAGCTAGGTCTAACAATCCGGGGAAGGTCAATCCCTATCAGCTCCGTCATTCGGTCGGGGGTGACCGCAGTCCTCCAATCGTCATATAGCTCGATCGGCCGAGTACCAAAAGGAATCCCAGAAATCAATGAAAAGTCGGTCGGGGTCATCGTCATCTCACCCCAAGAGAAGTGGAAAGTGTTGGTGGTGTCCCACCATCTCTCAGCCAACGCACCCAGTAGGCTCTTATAATTCTGCCTACCCAGCTCGAGGTTTCTTAAGAATTCCAGGTGAGAAGGGCCAATGATGGCTCCGACCGGGTTATTATGATCAAGTATGTCAAACGGGATCTCAGCAATGGAGGACTCGCCTACGTCCAGCCTAATGTATGCACCCTAAAAGGTAAAACAGTTTAAGTTTATCCTTTGGTTCCTAACTAAAAGATATCCTAATCCCCTCCTAGTATGCATACTAATAAAAATAGTGAGCACAAAAAGAAATCACAATTTGGCCTAAGGCCCAAAAAATCACAATTTGGCCTAAGGCCCAAAAGATCACAATTTGGCCTAAGGCCCAGAAATCACAGTTTGGCCTAAGGCCCAAAAAATTACATTTCGGCCTAAGGCCCAAGATCACAATTTGGCCTAAAATGATATGCCAACAAAGCAAGCGTACCTGGGCAAAGACGCCGGTCATAGAAGCGTGAGTATCAGCATCCGCCATGAGATCGACATCACTGAAAGACATCTCTAGAGACTCCAGCAGATCCTCGTCGCTGCCATAATCGGAGAAAGCCATGATGAGAGATTTGGGAGAATTTGAGAGAGAGCCTTAGAGTAAGAGGATGGAAATGAGTGAAAAATGAAAGTTTAAGCTATATATAGAGAAAAAAAGGAGCCAAAAGGCGGGTCTTCTGGACGCGTCTGTTTTTCGCCTTCAAAATTTGTGTTTCAGACAACCACCGACTCCCATAAATCATTTTTATTGTCGCCGGTGGGGGGCAGCTATGAATACTCAAATTTTGAGGCTCAAAGAGCCACTTTTTCCGGACTGCAAACAGTCCGGTCGGACCGAAGGTCATTCAAAAAGTTCACCGGAAGTGTGCCAATATGGGGTACTCGAAATGTCTGAAAAATTACGAGGATCACGGAACTGGTCTCGGAATATTTTTTGGAGGTCCGGAACTCTCGGAAAAGCCTCCGGAACGAGAAAAAAAGAGAGGGGAAAAGGCACACATGCCCGCCCGCGGGGGTGGGCATGCCCGCCCAGGCCAGGCGGACATGCCCGCCCTCGAAGGCGGGCAGGGGCGCCCGGGGTCACTTTTTTTTCCTATAAAAAACGGCTTTGGGGCTCCGTTTTGAGACACTCAGTCTGTGTTGACGGACGCTCCTTCTCCCTACGCTCTTTGCGATTCTTTACTGCTTTCTTGCATTTTTTTTTTAATTTTAGTTTTACTTTATTTTTGTGATACTAGGTCACTTAAAATTAAACTAAAATTAATTCCCTTAACGAGGAGCTTAACCTGGAGTTAAGAAGCGGTCGACGATTAAATCAGGTACGTAAGTTAAACTTACCTATTTAATTTTAGCACTTCATGCATGCTTCTTTTCTACTCCTAAAAAATTCTACAACTGCATAAATGCATTCATACCATCATATAGGCATGTAAATTGCCTCAATTAAAATATGATTAAGCTAAATGCCCGGTTAATTAATAATTGTGGCATTAAAGTTTAAATCCGACAATATCGGCTTAAAATATCTAGCCTCTCAATGGCTATGGTATGATTGCCTTTATTTCGAACAATTTTCAGCTTAAGTCCAATTAATCAATAATTGTGGCTAAAAGCCTTAATCAATCACGTTTTGGCAACAAATTGCCTACAGTTAAATCAATCTTTTGGCAAAATGCCTTAAAATTAATCAATTCTTTTTGGCTAAAAGCCTTAAATTAATCAATTTTGGCGACAAACGCCCAATCAATCAATTTTCAGGCAATAAATTGCCTAAATCAATTCTTTTTGGCTAAAAGCCTTAAAATCAATCATTTTTGCGACAATCACCTAAAAATTAATCATTTTTGGCAACAATTGCCTAAATCAATCCTTTTGGCTAAAAAGCCTTAATTCATTTTTGGCAAGAAAATAAGTCCAATCAAACACATCTTTTTGGCTAAAAGCCATTAAAATCAACACTTTTGGCATCAAATGTCTAAAAATCAACTCTTTGGCAAAATGCCTAAACAAAATGCACAAAGCATACACACACTCATGCATAAAGCATACCCCTTCAAAGCCCTTCAAAGAAGGCCTATCGAACTACGTGTACTTTGATCTTCCATTCAAACGGAAGTACGTAGGCACGTTCGGGATTTCACCCCGGGCGGCAAGTCAAAATCACATAAACATTTTCCATTGGTCCAAATCACATCATCATTTACCCTGCAAAGCATTCATTATTCATGGTTAGTTTATCAGCATGACATAGTCTCGGGATCCATCTCGGGTTTGCACACCATGCCTTAATCATTGGGTTAATTAATCTAGTAACTAGGTTAATTAAAATTGGAGTCACTTAGGGTCTTTTCCTAGTTTGCCCTAAAATAATTAAACAAGGTGGCAACTCACACATCACGTGCATTTCTTCCTTAGTCACATGCATTCATACATTTGATATTTGGGGAGGGGTTCACACCGCCCAAGCCAGGCGGGCATGCCCGCCCAGCTAGGGCGGGCACGCCCGCCCAAGCCAGGCGGGCATGCCCGCCCAGCATGGGCGGGCACACCCGCCCAGGCCAGGCGGGCACGCCCGCCCAGCCCAGGCGGGCAGGGGCGCCCGGGGTCACGTTTTTTCCTATAAAAAACGGCTCTGGGGCTCCGTTTTGAGACACTCAGTCTGTGTTGACGGACGCTCCTTCTCCCTACGCTCCTTGCGATTCTTTACTGCTTTCTTGCATTTTTTAGTTTTAATTTTATTGCTTTCTTGTGGTGATACTTGGTCACTAAATTAAAATTAATTAAAATTCCTTTAACGAGGAGCTTAACCTGGAGTTAAGAAGTGGCCGTCGATTAAATCAGGTACATGAACTAAACTCTGCCTATTTAATTTAGCACTTCATGCATGTTTCTCTTCTACTCCTCCTAATTCTACAACTGCATAAATGCATTCACGTCATCTTTAGGCAAGTAAATTGCCTCAATTAAATAAATTTAGGCTAAATGCCCGGTTAATTAATAATCGTGGTATTTAAACCTAAATCCGACAATATTGGCTAAAAAGCCTAGTTAATCAATAACTATGGCGAAATTGCCTTTATTTCGAACAAAGTCCGGCTTAAGTCCAATTAATCAATAATTGTGGCGAAATAGCCTTAATTAAACATGTTTTCTTGGCAACAAATTGCCTACATTGCAAATCAATTAATCACTTTTGGCAAATAAATTGCCTATAAGTAGATTAACCATTTTCTTAGCGACAAATCGCTTAAATCAATATTTTGGCTTCAAAGCCTTCAAACAATTGCTTTTGGCAAATAAATTGCCTTTAAGTTAATCAATTTTGGCGACAATCGCCCAATCATCAACTTTTGGCAATCAATTGCCTAAATCAATTTATTTTGGCTAAAAGCCTTCAAATAATCAATTTTGGCGACAATCGCCTAAATCACATCAATTTTTGGCAACAATTGCCTAAATCAACTCTTTTTGGCCAAAAGCCTTAAATCAATCATTTTGGCGACAAACGCCCAATCAATCAATTTTCAGGCAATAAATTGCCTAAATCAACTCTTTTTGGCTAAAAGCCTTAAAATCAATCATTTTGGCGACAATCGCCTAAAGTCAATCATTTTGGCAACCGAATTGCCTAAATCAATCTTTTTGGCTAAAAGCCATTAAAATCAACATTTTTGGCATCAAATGCCTAAAAATCAATCAATTCTTTGGCAAAATGCCTAAACAAAAATGCACAAAGCATACACACACTCATGCATTAAGCATACCCATTCAAAGCCCTTCAAAGAAGGCCTATCGAACTACGTTGACTTTGATCTTCCATTCAAACGGAAGTACGTAGGCACGTTTGGGATTTAACCCCGAGCGGCAAGTCGCAATCACTTAAAATTGGTTCAAATTACATTAATCACTTTGCAAAGCATTCATTCATGGTTAGTTTTGTCAGCATGACATAGTCTCGGGATCCATCTCGGGTTTGCACACCATGCCTTAAACATTGGGTTAATTAATCTAATAATTAGGTTAATTAAAATTGGAGTCACTTAGGGTTTTTTCCTAGTTTACCCTAAAATAATTAAACAAGGTGGCGACTCATACATTCACGTGCATTTCTACCCTTAGTCACATGCATTCATATGCCATGACATTTTGGGGAGGGGTTCACAATCACATAGTTCACTTGCTCCAAAGTTGGTGGATTTAAAGAGTCCATGATACATTCCCCAATTCCATGTTGTCCATTGCACCTATCACACACTTGCATAACAGAATTTACAGGATTAGTAGTTAACATGTCCAATTTCCTTACCATGTTATCTACCTTGGCATTAAGTGCTGTAATGGCGTCTGCGGTCCTTCTTCTTTCGGTATTGTTTTGGTAATGGCTGTTGCTTGCCATTTCCTCTATTAACTCATATGCTTCATCAATTCCTTTCTTTTCAAAGGATCCACCTGCAGCTGCATCTAAGGTAATTTTGATGTTAGGAGATAATGCATTATAGAAAGTTTGTACCTGTAACCACTTGGGCAAGTTGTGATGTGGGCACTTTCTTAGCAAGTCCTTGAATCTTTCCCAAGCTTCATACAAGCTCTCTTGATCATGATGAGCAAATGTCATTATCTCATTGCGCAACTTGGTGGTTTTTGAGGATGGAAAGAATTTCGCTAGAAATTTTTGAGCTAATTCATCCCATGTTGTAAAACTTCCAGCGGGACACGATTGTAACCATGATCTAGCCTTATCCCTAAGAGTGAATGGAAAAAGTCTTAACTTGATTGCATCTTCAGAAACACCATTTTGTTTGAAAGTGTCACAAATTTCCAGAAAATTGGTGATGTGAGCATTAGGATCTTCACTAGGTAAACCTCCATATTGGATCGAGGTAGAAAGCATTTGGATAATTGCGGGTTTAATCTCAAAATTATTAGCTTCTACCCTAGGTCTTGTAATACTTGAGGTTGTCCCATTCAGATTAGGTGTTGTATAATCCCTTAAGGTACGGACCGGATGTTGAAGTGGTGGTCCAACTACATTTTCGTTTTCGTTGGCCATATCTGCTTGTTGTTCGATTTTTACTTCTTGTGGTTTTCTTGCAGCGTTGAGCCTTCGAGGAGTTCGTTCAATTTCCGGATCAAAGATTAGAGGTTCAGTCCTCCTTGATCTCCTTTGCATAAAACAACCTGGAACAGTACTTAAAAGAAAATTAAATAAAAATGAAAGAGTGTCTAAATTAATAACAGGGTAATTCGTATTGATATTGATACGCCAATCCCCGGCAACGGCGCCAAAAACTTGACAGCGTTTTTTCGCAAGTGTACGAAATCGCAACAAGTAATATAGAGTAAGAAAGTATCGTATCCACAGGGATTGTTTATCAATTACCAAAATTATATTAACCTATTATTATTTAGATGATGATAAAAGGAATTCACTGTAAAGTAAATAAAATTCAAAGTAAAAGAGATCAAACACAAAATTTAGGTGAAAAGAAATCAGGGGATTAAGCTACTAGGGAATTTGATTTCATTTAATTCTATCCAGCTTATTCTATTAGTTCATTAATCAAGTTTAATTGTTCAAGTAGGAGAAAACAACCCTAAGGTTACTAACAAGCTCTCCCGATTTATTGTTAGCTATTCTAATCCAATTTAATCACCTATCTTAATAGTGAAATTAAACATGAATTAGATCATTAGGTTTTATGGTTGTTTTATGAATTCACAACTTAATACTTTATTAACTTATGAAAGCCCCCCTTGAGTCAAACCATATAGTTTCCACATCAAGTTATTATTCTCAAGTAAATTATTACCTTGTTCATATCAATAACCCTTCTCCCGAATGTGGTTATTGAAATAATTCAATCCAGGGGAATTTTTCTGCCTGGAAGCCTTAAGCACAATAATAAGTTATAACAAGAACAAAGAAAAATAAATCTAATATTATAAGCTGGAATCGAATTAAATTACATCAAATCCCTAGTATAAAAGTTTAGCTAGACATAGTAATTAAATTAAGCTCAATCATACTTGAATCATCCATTATATTTAAATACAATAATAAAGAAAGAAACAAGATGAAGAGTTTAGAATAAAACTGTATCACAACTATGTTGATGGCTTCCTTGAATCTTAGCACAATTATTTGAAGCTTGAAATCTTTGAGAAGAAGAGAATTATGTAAAGTGTTGCACAAAAAAAAACCAGATCCCTTGCTATGAGAAGTTCCTTTCTTTATATAGAGGTCCTGAAGGCAAGTCTGACTCCTTTTAGGAAATAGAATCCTTATTTAGTGCAAAATCCTTTATAGGAGATCATAACTGTTTAGGCTCTTGATTTCTTCTTGATTAGGACTCCTTTTTCTTCAAGAATAGGTCCAGGTCTTGTTTAGTGTGTTTAGGAAACTCCCTGAAGTCGGCCCATGTGAGAAAGGCTTGATTTGCGTGTTAAATTCACGTTGGTTCCGCCTGGGCAGCACAGGCGTGCTTCATGGCATGGGCTGGGTGTGCTGTAGTCTGGAGGTCTGGCTAGTGAAGCACGGGGCGTGCTAGGTAGCACGGGCTAGTGAAGTACAGAGGCACGGGCGTGCTACAGAGCACAGGCAGGGCATGCTCTTCTCTGGAAGTCTGTCTAGAGTTGCCATGGGTGTGCTATGCTTGACACGCCCTGGTCCCATTGTAGCACGGCCGTGCCTTTTGACACACCCTGGCCGTGCTCTCTTCTGTCTCTCCTTTGGTTTACCTGGCTTCTAGCACGGGCGTGCCTTCCAGCACGGGATAGGCGTGTTAGAAGCTGAGTGCCTTGCATTCTAAAGTTCTTTTCTGCTCCAAATTTCTGCAATTTTCTCTTAGATCAAGCGGATTAAAGACCAAAGAAGCTTTTAAACACAATTACACTAAAAGTGATTTAAAATTAAATTAAAGAAGTAAAAACTTACTAAAATTCTAATAAAAACTATATTAAAAACACTATAAAATTTACACTTATCAGTTTCCACCCGCCATGCGCTATGCGCTGATGGAGCGGTGGAATGACTGCACTCATTCGTTTGTCTTTGGCTTCGGGGAGATGACCTTGACTCTCGCCGACTACACCGCCATCACTGGGCTCGGGTTTGATGGCCCGGTTGCTCCTTTAGATGCTCGGTACCAGACTGCCGCACTGGAAGCTGAGCTTGTGAGGACCTTACTTGGTGTTCCTACCCGCACTAGGTACAACGCTCAGGGGTACGTCTACTGTGAGGTGGTTTATAGATTTTGGGCCGAGCGGATCTATACGAGGTTGGCTGCATGGAGAGAGCTACCGGCGGATGCTAGACCTGCAGCTCCTGCTTATACGAGGGAGGAGAGGGACCAGGCGGCGCGGTCTTTCATTTTCTACCTTATCTCCTCGCAGCTGCTATGCACCTCCCAGAATAAGCGAGACCCTGCTGTGCTGGTTTGTCTGCGAGATTTGGGCCGTGTTGGCTCTTATGACTGGGTCTCTCTCGCCTTGGCTCACCTGTACCATGGTCTAGACGTATGGACCAGGGGTAGTGGTGAGTCTAACTGGCAGTTCCTTCGCCCGCTCGAGGTAAGACACTTATTCCCTTAACTTTCTTCCTTTATTTTTTTCCATTACTCCGATTTACACTTATTTGTGGAGATTTTGTTACAGGTGTGGGCCTATGAGTACCGGATCTATCCAGGTGGTCCGGGGGGTGATGCTGCTGCTGATGCCCGATGGATTCCTAGGTATCTGGCGCACCGCCACCATACTTTCTCCAGCTTCGAGGATCCAAATTACTGGAGGTGCTATCTTAACGATTGGACCTTAGCTGATGTAAGTATAAGGAACTTTCTGAATAGCTTGTCTTTTTTCTTCTTTTACTGCTTATTCACTGACTCTTCTGTTTTACTGCTACTTCTGACTCCATGGGAGGGAGATGCTTGGGAGGCCTATCCCGCTCGTGCTGTGGTAGAGGCCTTTACCCATTCCAGGATCCTACTACAGGGTTACTGGGTAGACCGGTATTTCCTGGGGGAGAGGATCTTTGAGCTTCAGGTTGCCATGGCACAGAGGCGAGTTCCCGATGCTCCTCCTCGCCACATGTGCCTATTGGAGGGTATGACCCCAGAGGACTTGTTGGAGGAGTATGATGGCTCTCCTGCTGATGTCCATTTGACGGCCGGGAATTATATCTCATACTTCACCACCCGGCTGCAGGCCAGATTGCCAGAGGTCCGGGAGTACATTCAGGTAGTTCTTGTGCCTTCAATCTTGATTTTTCCAACATTTTGGCCAAGTAATTAACTGTATTTGTTTTTGACTTGTTGCAGGAGAGGAGGAGGCATCGGACCCCCGCATATTACAGGGCGCAGCGGAGGCAGAGGCAGAGGCGGCTGTTCCGGCTGGACCTATAGGAGCCGTGCTAGGCGATGTCCCTTTCCCCCCGGGCATGGAGGTTGCAGTGGACCTTGCTTTGGGCCTCGGATCGGCCATCATTATCCCTGCTGACCTCAGGCAAGCTCCTCCGCCGCTACAGCTGGATCCTGAGTATGCCACACACGTAAGTAGAAAAAATGAATTCAATAAGTCAGAGATATTTTACTTGGATGATTCATTATCGGATGTCTTTCTGCGCTTACAGGTGCCTGCTCAGAGATATCAGGAGCTATACCAGAGGTTCGGCTTCGCCCGGTCCTACATCGCCCAGCTGTATCCTGAGCTCCATGAGAGGGTATGATTCTTTCGTGCTTTGCCTTTTTGCTTTGCATACTCCTCTTACCTCTCTCTGTTTTTATATTTTCACAAGATCTGGAGATTGGGAGGCTGCAGAGGCACCAGTCCCGCCAATCCGGTGCTGTTGCCCGACTCCAGATGGAGGTTGATCGACTCCGGACTAGGCTGGAGGTGGAGGGGATTCCGTTAGATTTCTCCGAGGATGAGGAGGATGATGATGATGGCTCCTCGTCCGACGATGCTCCGCCATCTCCACCTCAGGCAGCAGCTGGTCCCAGTCGGAGGCGACGTTAGCCGGCCTTGTCCATTTTGATCACGCTTTTTGTAACATTTTTGTAGCTTGTAGGAGTACATTTTCAGTGTTTTTACATTTATTCTACCATGTTATTTACATTTTCTTCATTACAGTATTATTACTTTTGCTTTTATTATAGTATTATTTACATGTTTATTATTTACAATTTGTGAGGCTTTATTCCTGCATAAGCAAAATACAAACACAAAAAATGCACAATGGAAGTAGCCCACTTACTTGCAAGAGTGGTCCATCTCATTAATGCTCAACCAATTTATTGTAAACAGGAAAATAAAATAAAATAAAATAAGGAAAATAAAATAAGATAAAAACTAACCAGAAACAAAAACGAAGCATAATACTTACCTACCAGGGCGGTCCACTTGGTTAATGCGGACATGAATGCCCATCTACTTTTTCTTTAAAAAGGACAACAAGTAATAAAATAAGAACTGAACAAAAATCAGAAAGAGAAAAGGATACGTCCCACTCTTTTGCAAGCGTGGTCTGGTTTGGTTAATGCGGACATAAAGGCTCAACCTCCCTATTGTAAGAGCTGTCCATCTTATTAACGTAGGCATAAATGTCCAACTACCGGAGTGGTCTATGCATAAATGCTCATCCAACCACCATCGACAGTAAATACTATGATGATGGCGTCTCATACACTGAACCCTTTCCACTTCTATAAGTAGAGGTTTCCCTCTGCGTCCTCTTCACTCCCAACATTCAAAACAATTCCGTTTCTTAAATAACCCTTTTCTATGGCTTTCAGAAACCAAGTTTCGTCTTTCGTCCAATCCATTCCTGACGACCTGTGACAGATTCACCCCATGAACCAACTTGCTTGGCTGAAATATTTAAAAGACTTGAAGCCCGTCCATAGTTTCCTATCTTGGCTTGTCATGTACTTCAACCCCAACACCATGGTTTTCCGATTTGAAGATTCGGAAGTAACTCCGACCTATGAGGAAATGTGTGCTGTGATGGGTCATCACCCTGAACAAGATGAAACTCCAGCTTTGCCCCCAGGCCCGAGACTTGATCTAGCCGAGATCGCAACCCTATGCCCGGTTTACCTTCCTGACGGCATAAACCCAGATCAAGGCCTTCCTTTGGAGCCTTTTCTGAATAGGGTTCTGTCCATGGATGTGGACCCCTCTTGGGTTCGAGCTTGTTGTTTCCTGTTGCTGAATATGTATGCCATGAAGAATCGCCAACCTGGAATTGGAGATTTTCGATTGTTGACCGTTGTTCGTGACATGCAGGTGTATCGTCGCACTGTCTTTATGATGATCATGGGGGGAGACAAAGTGCTGGGTCAGGGATATTGCCCTTCATGTCACCAACTTCAATGTTCACCATCGAGGTTGTCCGATGTTGTTGCAAGCCTGGGCTCTAGATAAGTTAAGCCTGATTCCTCCAGTCCCAGCTCGTTTGATTCCAACCTATGGCCCTGCCAACTTTCGACCTCGGTCCTGAGGACAATTTGATTTTGGGGATAACCCTGTTATTCGGTGGACTTGTCCTTGGTGGAGGATTAGACTGGTCACTGCTTGAAGCATGAACCTCAATTATGTGTTGTACGCCAGTCTAGACCGTTCTATGGCCTATTTCCCAGACAGGATCAGCCGTCAGTACGATATGATACAGCGCGTTCCCAGAATCCATGACTTTGAAAGTGGTCCCATGACGCAGAGTCTGTTGACCAATTTAACTGACCGTTGGCGGAACCGAAACACCTGGTACCTGGGTCAAGGGATGATGCAGGACACCGTGACACCCGAGTACGTCGATTGGTTTTACACCCAGTGATGATACTAGGTTTTGAAAGGATTGGCATCTGATGATAACTCCTATTGGAATAAATGCTATTGCTACTGCTTTTTTTTTTCTTTTTTTTTTTTAGTTTTCTGTATTCCGGAGCCATGAGCTCCCAGTTAATGTATTCCCTCTTTTTCAATGGCTGAGTCTGATGGTTCTGTCTTTATTATTTCCTGCTTTATGCACATAGAGGTGACAAAAGGCAACAGATCGTTTCTTTCGAAATGATTTGTCGGGTAAGCACTTGGGCCTCCTGCCCTTGGATTAAGAAATGAAAGCACGTAAAAGTAAACCTTTTCACTAAAGACGGAAACTGATATCTGGAAATAAAAGGATGGGGTGACCATTTTATCACCTACAGTAATCAAACAAAAATAACATATGCAACTCCTTTATGTATGCATGAACCTACTGAGTGCTAAGGTTTTATCCATGGTTTTTTATCGATCTTTCCAAGGAAATCACTGAGAAAATGGCATTTGTTCTCCTGATCGATGTTTGAAAGAACTCATCACTTAGGCAGAACTAGTAGCCCAGGACATTTTCAAAATAGATGAGCAAGTCTTGATCAGATAGGCAGAGAGAAAGGTCCTGCATTCCTTAATCATATCCCCGAAACAAAAGGAAGAAAAATTTTGAAATTGAAGCCCTTTATTAATCTCACTTCTTTCAACATTACACAGAAGTAAAGAAAAATTATTTTAATACAATGGTCATTCATTCTAACTACTTATTCGCCTATTCTCCTTCTAGTCAGGTTGATGGCATTGAGCAACCAGTCACAAGTATGTCACAAATGCACGGCATAGATTTCGTATTTAAACTAAGCACCACGCGTTAATCCCGCAAATTTTATTTGTTTTTATATTCTTATGCTCTAACTTTTGCCTAGGCCACCCTTTCGGGTTTTCAACCTAGCGAGCTCATTTCTTGCCTAAGCCACCCTTTCGGGTTTTCAACCTAGCCTCTCTCTTTTTCTTTTTTTTTCTTTTTAATCGAAATCATCATTTCAGACATAGAACCTTTTCATTTGATCTTGATTGACAATCCGATTGATAGGCTTCCCTTCCATGGTGATTAACTCAGCGGCACCTTTAGCTAATAGCTTCTGAATTCTGAATGGTCCATGCCAGTTGGGTCTGAATTTCCCACCAGGATGATTCTGGGCTTCATGGTCCAACAATCTGATCAATACTAAATCTCCATTCTTTAAAGCCCTTGGATGTACCCGCCTGTTGTTGAAACGAGCAATCCTTCTCTTTCTCATATGATCCTGGAATCTGGCGTTCAATCTTCTGCCATCTAAAAGTGCCAGATCCTCATACCTTTTCTTGACCCATTCTTCCTCGGTCAGACTAGCTTCCACAAGAACCCTGAGAGACTTCTTTTCGAGCTCTACAGGTAACACTGCCTCCATCCCATATACAAGTTCAAAAGGAGAAGCTCCATTCACTGACTTGAAGGTAGTGCGATGCCCCCAGAGCGCAAAAGGAAGTTTCTCAGCCCAGCTTCTATACTTCTCGCACATCTTGGAAAGGATTCTCTTAATCTCCTTATTTGCGGCTTCCATTGTACCATTAACTTGAGGTCGATAAGGAGAAGAATGGTGATGCTCAACCTTATACCTATATAGCAACTGACCGACGTCTGCTTGAAAATGAGAACCATTGTCTGTAACTATGTGATGGGGAACACCATAGCGATAGAAAATGTTCTGCTCAATGAATCTAACCACTTGCTTGGCGGTCAAGGTCTTGTAGGATTGAGCTTCAATCCACCTAGAAAAGTAGTCTACTGCAACCAAGATATACTGATGACCATTCGATGCTGCTGGCGTGATCTTGCCGATGATGTCTATACCCCATGCTGAAAAAGGCCAAGAAGGAACCGTCGGATGGAGTTCAACAGCAGGCAAATGGCTTTTATTATCATGGTATTGACAGGCTTTACAATGACGTACATAATTGACACAGTCACCTTCCATTTGCACCTAAAAATAGCCTTGCCTCATGATTTTTCTAGCCAAACTTATGCCGCTCAAATGAGTGCCGCAGACTTCCTCATGGATTTTCTTCATTATTTCTTCTCCTTCTTCTTACCTACACATCTGAGCAGCATTCCATCCCAGGCCCTCCTATATAGTTCACCATCGGCCAGGACATAACTCAAAGCCATTTTTCTTAGAACCGACTGGTCTTCCTTTGTTGCATCATCAGAAAAGGTTTCGTCTTTCATGTACCACAGGATATCCGTAAACCAAGGTTCTTCCTCTGACTCAACCTGGTTCACAAAATGTTCTTCATAGCATGGGATGTTTGCTGCAGTAATGATGAACGGCTTCTTTGGGACTTTACTCAAATCCTGCCAAGCTGATGCTAAGTTTGCCAAGGCATCCGGAATTCGGTTATGAATTCTTCCTATGTGAGTAAAGGTGATCTTATCAAAGAGTGCTGCCTTCTTCAATAGGTACTCAACATAGGGCTTCAACCTTTCTTCTTCCACCTTCCATCTCTCGTTAGCATGTTCGATAACCAACAGTGAATCTCCTATCACCTCGACTTCTTTAGCACCTGATGCAAGAAGAGCCTCCATTCCCATGATACACGCTTTATATTCAGCCATATTGGTGGTGACCGGAAACAATAATCTTTTGCACATTGTTGTGACCTCGCCATTAGGTGCCTCTATCACGATACCAGCTCTGGCTCCATTTCTGTTGGCTGATCCATCAAAGTACAACTTCCAAGCCCCTGTTTCAACACACAACAAATGTTCATCAGGAAATTCCAATTCCCATGATTCATCATCTGCAATTGGATTCTCTGCCAGGAATTCCACCACAACCCGACCTTTGACCGTCTTCTTCGTGACAAACTCTGCATCTACACTGGACATCTGAATTAGCCACTTAGACAGCCGTCCTTCTAGAGTAGGTGTCTTCTGAAGATACTTCATAGGATCGATTTTAGAAACGAAAGTGACCCTAAAGGAGTCAAAGTAAGGCCTCAATTTCTTTATCGACCATACCACTGCCATACATGTTTTTTCTACTAAATTATACTTCTCCTCGGTAGGCAGTAACTTCTTACTAATGTAATAGATGGCCTTCTCCACTCCAGCAGCGTTCGGTTGTGCCAACATAGCTCCAACTCCTACATCCTCTATAGACAAGTACAGGATCAGAGGCTCTCCTGGTCTAGGGGAACTTAACGCTGGTGGATTCATCAAGTACTTCTTTATATGATCAAAGGCTTTTTGGTAGTCCTCGTTCCATCTGACTGGTTGATTCTTCTTAAGCAACTTGAAGATCAGAGCACAAGTGATGGATAACCTAGAAATAAACCTGCTGATATACTGAATTTTTCCCAAGAAGCTCCTCACCTGACGTTCGGTTCATGGCGATTCCATATCCTGAATGGCTTTTATCTTGTCTGGGTCAACATCAATCCCGTTAGGCCCTACAACAAAACCTAACAGCTTCCCTTTTGTTACTCCGAATACGCACTTTTTGGGATTAAGTCTTAAGTTGTACTGTTTGACCCGTGCGAAGAACTTTTCCAACATCTCTGTATGTTCTTCTTGTGTTTTTGTCATGATCACCATATCATCCACATATACCTCCAAACCTTTATGGATCATATCATCAAACAAGGTTGTAGCCATTCTTTGATATGTTGCCCCAACATTTTTCAACCCAAACGGCATCACCCTATAGCAAAAGGTCCCAAAGTCAGTAGTGAAGGCAGTCTTGTGCTTGTCAACTAAGGCCATCAAGATTTGGTTATACCCGGAGAATCCGTCCATAATAGAATAAAATCCCATTCCAGCAGCACTGTCGATAAAAACATCTATGTGTGGAAGTGGAAAGTCATCTTTGGGCGAGGCCTTGTTTAGATCCCTGTAGTCAACACAAACTCTTATTCTCCCATCTTTCTTCAGTACAGGGACTATGTTTGCCAACCACTCAGGATAATGTACTACTTCTAAGAATCCTGCATCTAACTGCTTTTGGACCTCAGCCTTAATCTTGTCTTGCCATTCTGGCCTGACTCGCCTCCTCTTTTGCTTTACTGGCTTAATACTCGGATCGGTAGGAATGAAATGTTCTGCGATTGACCTGTCGATTCCTGGCATGTCGGCATAGCTCCAGGCGAATACCTCTGAATTTCTCTTAAGACATTCTTGGAGATCCTGTCTAAGTTCAGGCTTAAAGTCCGATCCTATTTCGATTATTTTGGGATCTTCAGTGGTGCTTAGGTTAAATGCAAAATGATGCAATGCATTTATGTCAAATATGCGCATGGTATAATCAATGCCATGAACGTGACAATCAGGAAAACAAGAAAACAAGTAGTCAAAATTCACTTCCATTGATTGAAATAATAAAGGGAAACCATCCAAATCGTTCTCAAAACAATAATTAGAAAAGCAAAAAACAGGATTAATAACTTGTTCAATACATTCATCGCAGTTGTCCTTTATAGCTTGAATCACTTCATCAGCATCTGGAGCTTCCTTTGCTTCGGGGCAGCTTTTTCTTTCGCCTCTTCATGCTCTGTCATCTTTATCACCTTCCTCTCTGCTTCTTCAGCATCTTCAGCTGCTAGTATTGACTGGAGGATCCTTGCCTTAGACTTTTGCTCCTGCACCATTCTGGAAGCTTCGTCCCCAATCCCAAGGAAATCTTCAAATTCAAGTATCTTCTGTGTCCATTCTGTGCCACTGCCTGTTTGAACCATACCAACCATGAACTGTGTGCCCTCTACCAACTGTTCGAAGGAAGGCTCAGGAGATTTGATTAGCTGCTCATCAAAATCTGTCATGAAGATCTCCAGACCAGGATACGTCTTTCCTCTGCTCTAAAATTCCCCTGAAGCCTCTGGGACAAAGAAGATCTTATTCAGTCCTTGCTCTTTTATCGGAGACTGGACTTCATATTTCTCCTTCTTTCTACTCTCTGAATACCCCAGCCCACGTCGACCTTGTTGTCCATGTGATGATGGCACAGGTTCAAATCTTCCCTGTAAATCTCGGCCTAGCCCCTTACCGTATTTCCATTGCATCTTCTTCATCATTTTACGGGAAAAAGGGCTCATCCTGTTAACTGCACTTTTGTTTTCAGTAATTACAGCGTCATCAATCACAGCCACCTGAAAACTAGATAAAGGCACAGACGCCTCTAAACCTTCTACAACCGCCACATTAAGATCTTCTTGCGCACTGATAGTTACCACGTCGGTGCCCCAAGGAACTTTGACTTTTCTATGCAATGTGGAAGGGATTGCACCCAGAGGATGAAGCCATGGCCTTCCCAATAGTAGCGCATAATTGGCCAAAATATCCAGGACGACTATATCTACCCAACTTTCTATAGTCCCCGTCGAAATCTTTGCCCTGAAAGTACCCCTAGCATTACACATGGTGTTGTCATATGCTTTAACTACCATGTTAGACGGCTCAAGCTCCGACTCCTCAATCTTAAATTTGGACAGCATTTTTAGTGGGCATACACACAATGCCGACCCGTTATCCACCATCACATTGCGGGTTTCTCGCCCATTAACAGCAACCTGGATGTATAGAGGTTTGTAGTGATTCCTTCCCTCGAGAGGAAGATCGGAATCAAAGAAGGTAATCTCACCAATCCTACGCTGTAACACATTGATCATATCCATGCTCTGGATTTTGGCAGGAACTCTAACAAATGTCATAGCTTCTAACAAAGATTCTCTATGCTCCTTTGAGGCTATCAGTAAATCCCATACTGAGATGTCAGCCTTAGTCCTCTGTAGCTGACTCAATACTGAACTTGCTGTTACGCCGCTTGGTATTTTGTTTTGACTACTTTCACCCACTTCAGTAGTCTTCTTTTGTACCTTTCCCACTTCATCTTCCTTTTTCTTTTCCTTGGGCTGTTCTTCACCCTTATCTGTTGCTTTCTTTCCTATCCCATCGATGACAACTCCTTTTCCTTTAGATTAAGCATTGTTTTCTGGGTTATACACACGACCGCTTAGGGTTAAGCTCTGGATGCCAACTTCATTTACATCCTCATCACTGCTGTAGTACCATTGGTCTTCCTGATCAGCCAAACTTTTCTGAATGGCAAGCTGAACCTGCTCGTCTTCGCTTTCCGGTACTTCGCCAACTTGGACTGTGATGCTCTTCTCAATTTCAATTTTCACAGGCCTGCTTTCTTCTTCCTCCTCACTGCTGCAATCATCCCAGATGTTCAACATAGCGCACATTTTCTCTTCCCATTCTGCTTCTGCCAACACCAGCTCTTCTGGCAAACCACTCCCAATTGCATTAACCGACCCACCCGTTTGAGACTTGTGGGGTGGATAATTATACTGGTATTATGGCAATGGATTATTCTTTGTGCTCGGCTTATTCCTTTCAGAAGGTTTGGTAATCTTTCCACTGTCTATTAGATCCTGTATGTCGTGCCTAAGTTTGAAGCAATCATTAGTAGCATGACCCTTACACTGATGGTACTCGCAGTCCCGATCCATAAACCTACCCCGAACAGGCTTAGCTGGATTAACAGGCAGTTTGGACAGCACGCCATTCTTAATGCAAGATCTCATGACCGTGCTTAAAGGTCTGCCCAAGTCAGTGAACTCCCTTCTTAATTTCTTGTTAACAGCTCCCACAGTGTTGCTAGTCCCTGACTGATTTGTGGCATTATTTCTAGCATTTCTATCAGTGTAAGAGGACCGGTAGTTACCAAACCCTCGGCTCTTCTTCTTTTCATCCTTGTACAGCTCTTCGATATTCAGCCCAGCCCTTTGAACTAAAGAAAAATCAGTGAGAGGTTGGGCCAGCATCCTCTCTTTGAAGAAGGGTAGGAGGCTTCGACTGAAAATCCTGATCAGCTCTTGGTCCTTTGGCCTTGTTTGGACCATGAATAGTTTTGTTCTCCACCTCCTGTAATAATCCGAGAAGCTTTCATCCTTTTCCTGCCTTAAGCTCTCCAAGTCACGCAGGTCGAACTCATCACTGTCATCGGTTTTGAAGTGTTTGAGAAAAACAGTCTGTAGCTTGACCCAATCTCTCTGTGTCTCTGTATCCAAGCCATCATACCATCTCCTGTAACTCTTGTGCAGTGTCTGAGAAAATGCCCGTAAGACATCTTCCTCATTATATCGGTTCATTTGGGCGACCCGGATCAACTCAGATAAATGGGATCGCGGGTCATTGTCTCCTTCAAACAAGGTATGCTTGAAAGTCTTGAATGAAGTGGAACTTGTTGGATGCAAGACATATTGAGCCACGTGGAAATTAGTGACTGGGTCCTTCTCTTTTGCAATAGATATTTTCTCCACTTTATCCTTCAGCTCTGCAAACTGCTTAGCCAGATCAATCTCAACTGGAATAGCATTACCAGCAGAGGCTTGATTGTCCGAAGTAGGTTCTGGAATTTCCCTTTCCTCAACCGTAGGCTGGTTGCTTGAAGCAGGAGGAACCTGGTTTTGTGCCCTCTCTTAGGCGAAGGCAGCAGCTATTATCTCAGTGGTGGTCCTTATCTGGGCTGGAGAGAAACCAGTCTCATTCACAGTGTTGTCAGCCATTTCTACCAAATCTGAATCAGAAGCCGAATCCGATGAACTTGAACGAACCACAGGACTAACCGGAGCAAGCTCAAGGATTGGGGACTCTCTGACCAAACATTGACCAGGGCGTCGGTGCCAAGCTCTCGAAGCGATTTCCCAGGATGGATCAATTCTGATTGATAGATAGAAATACCTGAGTTAAAGTAGGTCCTGCATGTATGCATGGGAAATAGCAGCACATAGAATGAGGAATGCAGTTCTAATGTGCTAATGATCGGTATGGAAATAAGATCTCGGTTTCAATGACTAGACCCAAAATTCGGCATGAATAACACGACAATAACTTATTTTGCATTCAAACATTTCTGGCATTATCTGTCGTCGACCGTTCCTTTTGGATTTTACGGTCGACTATTTTCTCTCAAGTCCCTAATTTTTGCCTTGGAATGAAAGAATTTCCAAGCGGAACACTTTTTATTATTATTTTTCGTTTTTGTATCCTTACTTTTTGCCTTGGAACAGATGGTCCCAAGCAGGGTCTCATTTCACTGACACATTTTTGCAATCTCACACTTACTTTCAGATAATGCGAGGAATGTGAAAATGCAAAGGAATCGCAACCCCCTTATACCTCCCTTTTCTTTTGGGTATAAATTCACTATAAACGATTGCTTTATGTTATTCAAAACGAATTTGAGGTCCAGCCTCAAAATCAAGGTCCAATGTCCATACCGGAAATTAGCTCTTATTAATGCATGGCTGAAAAGTATTATATGGTGCATGGATGTCACCGTATATGAACAGTTTATAACATACAGGGGGACGGGAGTCGGGAAATGCATGCCTTCCAACCTTATCTCTCCCACACACGGATTCCGTTGGTATAAATTCCGACATCTGATTCCTAGGATTTGGTCTAATCTCGACAACCAACAGGGGGTTTTGAGACTGACGATATAAACTCTCGGAATGAATGCGATAGAATAACAACAAACAGAACCAGGTGTTCCTTATGGGAAGTAACTAAGGCTTTTGACTACATGCATGGGCTTTAGTCGATTCGGTTTACAAAGTCTGGGTTCCGCAAACAGGATCCGGGCTTTTTATGGGCCTACTCCTTTTGAAGCACCTTTAAAGGTACTAGGCTTGCGGTTGGTACATTTGCTAATTCTTGGGTAGATGTACCTAAAATGCGAGGTTTAGGCTGGATCTACCTTCGAAATTAACAAAAATACCGAAGGGTAATATGGGTAGAAAGTGGTGAGAAAAGAGAAATGCAGTATGAATGCAAGATCCTAAAAAAAGGAAAGCATATAAACATATACGGACGATTAAAGAATTTTCCAACGGCTTTCTAATCAATTTTATTTAGAAGAATGTAGGTTTTAGAGTCAATTCCTGATTGCAACCATCTAGTTAAAATTAACTGGGGATTAGTGGATGCAGATCCCCAGTGAAGTCGCCAATCTGTTTTCGCACCGCCCCGAGCGATCCGGAAAACGCTCTATTTTCTGTTTTGGATTTGGAAAAGAGTGATCTTTTAAAAAGTGGTGACAAAACCTTTTAGGCACGATGCCGATAAATCGGTCTTATAAAACACTTTGAGTCGCCACCCATTTTTACGGTAATGGGACCGTTTCCAATTTTAAAAGTGACTTCATTTAAAACCCAATTTTGTTTAAGGCCAATTTAGAGAACTGGTTAGGCGCACCAAGTGCGATTCTGGGTAAGGGAATGGGGTACGTCGGCCCGTTGGAAGCCGACGCCCGAAAAACCGGCCTCTTTTAACCTACAATTTCTAATTTATTTTTATTTAGAAAAGCCAAGTTATTTATACAAACCCAACCCGAATAAATCGAACCGAGTTCCTATGTGGAAAATTATTTAATCATCCCAAATAAATTCATTCATTGCATTCATCATCATTCAAACCACATCAACCATTCAACCCTCATCAGTTAAGTCAAAATAAACAAAAGACCCGCTCTTGCCTTATGGTTAAAGGCGGGCCACAAACCGAACCTAAAATACATTCTACCCAATTTAAATACAATAAACCCTAAAAACCCGAAATCATGCATAACAATATATTAACATACTAGACTTAATTAAACTGCAATCTGCCCACAATTGGTTATCTCTTGAATCATTAGGAGAATTGAATATTTATTTAATTGTAAAATTATTATTATAATTATTTTTTAAAAAGAACAAAAAAATCTTTTCTGGGACGTTAGAACAGTCGCGTCACGCAGCTGTTCTATGGAAGAATAGTTGCGTGACGGATCTAACGGTTGCGTGACGCAACTGTTCATGATTTGGGAAAGCTTTCAGATCCATCAATCGTTTATTTCAAATATAGTACTAAATAGAAAATAAAAGTGAAATAAAATCATAAATACGAACAGTTCTGTGAACCCTCCCCCGAAGGCAAAAATTAATGCTAGAACGAGGTATGCTCACGTGTGTGTTTTATGAAGTCGCCACCTAGTTTATTTTTATAAGGGAAAACTAAGAAAGAACCCTAAATGACTCCAATTTTAATTAACTTAAGTCTAGGTTAATTATCCCAAAGTTTAAGGCACAATCTATGAACCCGAGGTGGATCCCGAGACTATGTCATGCTGATTAACTAACCTAAATGTAAATGCTTTGCAAGGTAATTTGTTGCAATTGGACAAGTAAAGTGCTTTGGTGATTTCGACTTGCCGCTCGGGGCTAAATCCCGAACGTGCCTACGTACTCTCGTTTGAATGAGAGATCAAAGCCGACGTAGTTCGATAAAGCCTATTCAAAGGCATTTTGAAGGGGTATGCTTCATGCATGAGTGTGTGCATGCTTCGTGCATTTTTTTTTAGGCATTTTGCCAAAGTTTGATTGACTTTCTGTTTTAGGCATTTGTTGCCAAAAGGTGCTTGATTGGGCAATTTATTGCCAAAAATTGATGTTTGGGCTATTTGTCGCCAAAATGGTTGATTAAGGCATTTGTGCCAAAAGTTGATATTTGATTAGGCAATTTGTTGCCAAAGATTGGTTAAGCGATTCGTCGCCAGAGTGATTGATTAAGGGCATTTGTGCCAAAGGGGTTTTGTTGGGCGATTTGTCGCCAAAATGATTAAGGCATTCGTGCCAAAAGATGACATGTAATTTAGGCAATTTATTGCCAAAGAAAAGGTGATTATTTGGGCGATTTGTCGCCAAAAAGGTGGTTATTTGAATTATAGGCAATTTGTTGCCAAAAGCGTGATTGATTAGGCTTTTAGCCACAATTATTGATTAATTGGACTTTTAGCCGGACTGTTCGAAATAAAGGCAATTATACCTAGTCATTAATTAACTAGGCACTTTAGCCAATATGTTCGGAGTTAAGCATTAATACCACGATTATTGATTAACGGGGCATTTTAGCCTAAACTTATTTACTTAAGGCAATTTGCTAACAAAATGACGATGATGTGAATGCAGTCATTTAATTAGAGTTTAGAGTAGAAGAGAAAATGCACAAAATGCTGAAATTAAATGGGCAAAGTTTCGTTATTACCTGAGTTAATCGGCGGCCGCTTCTTAGCTTCAGCTTGAAAATTCCAGATTAAGCTCCTCGTTTTGGGGAATATTAATTAAAATTTAATTTAATTAAGTGACCAAATATCACAACAGCAGAGTAATAAAAGCCTACACTAAATGCAGAAAAGCAGTAAAAGAACCGCAAGGAGCGTAGGAGAGAAGAGAGCATCCGTCAACACAGACTGAGTGTCTAAAACTGTTGATTCAAGCTGTTTTTATAGGAAAAACCAGGCTGGAGGGCGGGCGCCGCCGCCCTATCCTGTCCACTAGCTAGTTTTTCGTTCCAAAGGCTTTTTCGGGAGTTCCGCACCTCCAAAAAATATTCTGGCACCAGTTCTGCGATCCTTGTAATTTTTCGGACATTTCAAGTACCATATTGGCATACTTTCGGTGAACTTTCCGAATGGCCTCCGGTCCGGCCGGACTGTTTGCAGTCCAGGAAAACAGGCTTTTTGAGCCTGAAAATTTGAGTATTCACAGTTGTCCCCCACCGGTAACCATAAAAATGATTTATGGGAGTCGGTGGTTGTCTGAAAAACAAATGTTGAAGGCGAAAAAAGGACGCGTCCAAAAGACCCGCCTTTTGGCTATTTTCCTTATAAATAGCTGAAGTTTCACTTTTACATTCATTCTTAACTTTCAAACTCAAAGATTTCTCTCAAATCCTCTCAACTTCCTCAATGACTTCTTCGGGTCACAGCAGCGACGAGGATTTTCTAGAGTCTTTGGGAATTTCCCTAGACACCGATCTTACAGCGGACGCAGACACCCACGCTTCCGTGACTGGCATCTATGCCCAGGTAAGTTTACTTTCTCCCTTTTTTATTATTATTATTTTTTTATTTTTTATTTTTTATTTTTTATTTTTCTGCATCTTACTGTTTTATTAGCATGCATGCTAGGGTAGAACTAAGATATTATCCTTAGTAAGGAACCAAGGAATAACTCTTAGATTGTTTTACCTTTTAGGACCCCCATATTAGATTGGATGTGGGTGAGACCTCCGCGGCCGAAATTTCGGTCGAGATATTCGACCACAACAACCCAGTTGGAGCGATTATTAGCCCGTCCCATCTGGACTACCTGAGGCATTTTGACGTGGGTCGGAGCAGCCACAAAGAATTACTGGGTGCTTTGGCCAAGAGATGGTGGGACACCACCAATACCTTCCACTTTTCTTGGGGCGAGTTGACCATGACCCCCACAGACTTTTCTATGATCTCTGGGATCCCCTTTGGCACTCGGGCGATCGAGTTATATGATGACTGGAGGACAGAGATCTCCCCGGACCGGATGGTGGAGCTGATCGGGATAGACCTGCCTCGGATTGTCAGGCCAAGTTCTTCCACACCAGTTTTGAGTGTTTCCAGACGCTGGCTGTCCCTCCAAGCCCCTGATATATATGCTAGATTCAGACAGGGAGACCTGACGGCTACCCAGGTGGCCAGATTCACATTGCTGCTACTTTTTGCTTCGACCTTCTGGTCCAACAGGAAGGAAAAATTCAACCCTTCCATTTTGAAAAGCTTGGAAGATTTGGCCCACCTTCAGGAGTATGACTGGGCCGGGGCTATTTTGAGCCGCATGTTTGATGACATGTGCGATCTGAGTCGGCACCACTATAAAGTCAGTGGGACTTACTACTTTTGGGAGGTAATGTAAAGAACATTCCCCTTTTTGTGTCCTTCCGTTTGTTATTCTTGATTTTTCCTCATTGATTCTTTTTTTTTTTTTTTTTTTTTTTTGCAGACTTGGGCATTCGAGTACTTCCCATATACCCGTCCGGAGCTCATTCGTGCTGATCTTGGGCTGGGACTAGTGCCTTTGGCTTGGAGATGGTACCGATCAAACCTTCATACCATTCGGTGCAAAAAATCGCTGAGGGATCTAAGGACCTTTTTTGACACTTGCACTCTGGAGCAGGTAAGTGCTTAGCAATTCTTTAAGTTAAATAAAAAGGATTTATTTAACACATTTGCATCTTTCATAGGTTGAGGTTGGGCCAATGATTGCTCGTCTACAGAGTTGGATTCAGGCCGATCCCCACTTCCAGCGGTCGGATGCCTTGTCTCGGCGGAGAGTTGTCCTGTCGCACCCCGTCTTGAGACGATATTACTTGGGCGAGAGAGTAGACCTTCAGATAAGAGGCTGTCGTTCTGTCCCTTATTCCCCTCCCGAGGACATGCGAGCGGGCAAGCAGATGACGCTCACCGATGCTCATACTGAGGGTGTTCCACATGTGGAGTTCATCCTAGGGGGAGATTATGCCGAGTTCTGCAGGGTCTTTTTGATGCAGCCCATTGGATCTCGGCTTGATAGCATTCAGAGATCGGCACCTTCCCAGCCCCTTGACACCAATTCTTCTCGGGCTTCGGGTCCCTCGACTAGGACTCCAAGGAGGAGGCCTACGACCGATCCTTCTTCTTCCACTCCGGTCGAGGGTCCATCTCGGACTGGGCCTAGCCGCTCGACAGGTCCTTCCAGGGCTCCCCATGCCGTCACAGATGCTACTGAGCCTCTTCACCTAGATTTGGCCAACTTACATCTTCCGTACAACATCTCTTATCATACTCCGGACGGTACCTGTGAATACCTAAATTTTGAGGCTCAAAGAGCCAATTCTTTCGGACTGCAAACAGCCCGGTCGGACCAGAGGTCTTTCAAAAGTTCACCGGAAGTGTGCCAATATGGTACTTGAAATGTCCGAAAAATTACGAAGATCACGAAACTGGTCTCGGAATATTTTTTGGAAGTCCGGGACTCCCGAAAAAGCCTCCGGAAAGAAAAAAAAGGCACGCATGTCCGCCCGCGGGGGTGGGCATGCCCACCCTCAAGGACGGATGCACCCGCCCTGTAAAGGCGGGCACGCCCACCCAGACCAGGCGGGCACGCCCGCCAGCATGGGCGGGCACGCCCGCCCAGCCCAGGCGCGCATGCCCGCCCTCGAGGGCGGGCAGGCGCGCCCGGGGTGCGTTTTTTCCCTATAAAAGACGGCTCTGGGGCTCTGTTTTGAGGCACTCAGTCTGTGTTGACGGACGCTCCTTCTCCCTACGCTCTTTGCGATTCTTTACTGCTTTCTTGCATTTTTTAATTTTAATTTTATTTTATTGTTGTGATACTTGGTCATTTAAAATTAAATTAAAATTAATTCCCTTAACGAGGAGCTTAACCTGGAGTTAAGAAGCGGTCGACGATTAAATCAGGTACGTAAGCAAAACTCTGCCTATTTAATTTTAGCACTTCATGCATGCTTCTCTTCTACTCCTTTTAATTCTACAACTGCATAAATGCATTCATGTCATCATATAGGCAAGTAAATTGCCTCAATTAAAGTATGATTAAGCTAAATGCCCGGTTAATTAATAATCGTGGTATTAAAGCCTAAATCCGACAATATTGGCTTAAAATATCTAGTCTATCAATGGCTATGGTATGATTGCCTTTATTTCGAACAATTTTCGGCTTAAGTTCAGTTCATCAATAATTGTGACTAAGTAGCCTAAATTATTCACGTTCTTTTGGCATTAAATTGCCTACATTGCAGTTTGATTAATTACTTTTGGTAAACAAATTGCCAATAAGTAAGATCAGTTATTTTTTAGCGACAAATCGCTTAAATCAATCTTTTGGCAAAATGCCTTAAAACTAAATCAATCTTTTTGGCTTTAAAGCCTTAAATCAATCAATTTTGGCGACATCTTGCCTAAATCGGCACTTTTTGCTAAAAGCTTTCAAATCAACACATTTTGGCTAAAAGCCTTTAAAATCAATTTTTCGGCAATTAAATTGTCTAAATCACAAAATGTTTTGGCTAAAAGCCTTAATTCATTTTTTGGCAAACAAATAAGTCCAATCAACATTTTTCTGGCACACAAATAAGTCCAATCAAAACTTTTTGGCAAAATGCCTAAAACAATCAATTCTTTGGCACAATGCCTAAACAAAATGCACAAAGCATACACACACTCATGCATAAAGCATCCCCATTCAAAGCCCTCTAAAAGAGGCCTATCGAACTACGTTGACTTTGATCTTCCACTCAAACGGAAGTACGTAGGCACGTTTGGGATTTAACCCCGAGCGGCAAGTCGAAATCACCTTAAACACATCATTCACCTTGTAAAGCATTCATTCATGGTTAGTTCATCAGCATGACATAGTCTCGGGATCCATCTCGGGTTTGCACACCATGCCTTAGACATTGGGATAATTAATCTAGTAATTAGGTTAATTTAAATTGGAGTCACTTAGGGTTTTTTCCTAGTTTACCCTAAAACAATTAAACAAGGTGGCGACTCACACATCACGTGCATTTCTTCCTTAGTCACATACATCTCACGCATTTGATATTTGGGGAGGGGTTCACAGTACCTTAGCTTTTCGGGAGGTTTCCCTGGCTAATGTGAATTATTGGAATCTCCCTTCCGACTCCATCAATGAGGTAATGGCTGATAAATCTTTCAGAAAAAGGATTCGTAAAAGATTTAATATTGACTTGTGTTTCCTGCATGATTTCCAGGTTCCTGACGGCTTGGTCAGTCAGATGATGGAGTTGATTCTCGGGATGGAGCAGGAGCTTTCTTTGGCCTGGACTCTGAGGGCCTTTGATGATTAGAGGGGGAGGAGACCCCGTCGCTGATGCTGTCGTCGCCAGATTTTTTTCCTGTTGTTGTTTGTATGTTTTTTTTTTGTATTTCTGTACTGAACTTTGACTATACCTGCACTTGGTTAGTACTGAAAAAATTTTATATGTATGCATGATTATCCACTTTGATTTGTAAAAAAAACGGGATTTTTTCTTCTCAATTTTTTTTCCAATTTCTGATCTTTTTTCAAAAAATGAATCCCTTTTATAACCACAGCATGCACAATTGGACTAAGAGTCTCTCCAAGGTAGAAAAGATCAATTTGGGGAGGTACGGTCTATCTCCTATTGCTACCCTTAGGGGAGTGGTTATAGACTGGGATTTTTTTACAGGCCTGCATCAGATTTTGGGACCCGGAGGCCCACGTTTTTCGATTCGGTGCCATGATGGAGGAAATGTGCTGCATCGGCGGTATTGTGCTAGCCGAGACTATCTGAAGTCTTGACAGAGCCGCCTTGGGTTTTGACAATTGGACTGTCTCTCCGATCATTCTCTAGGTATTTTCCCTTCTCCTATTCCTTATTGTCTCTTCTTTCTTTTGGTTCATTCCTTCATAATAGAAAGGATCTATACTCAAGTTTGGTTAAAGGACCACCTCTGAGTGGTTGCTACTCCTACTTTCTTGCCTTATAACCCCTCTAAGTATCGTATGCGGAGGATCCTGATCACTCATCTGTCTACTGATGCATGGACCTCATGGCTGATTGAGTTGGGTCCAAATGAGGTACTGTGGTACATTTCCTGGTATGATATCACCCGCTTTATCCAGGTTAGCTTCTGCCATACCCGAGTTTACCTTCTAGGCCTTACACATTGCACGTGGTACTGCGCTTCGCGCGTTTTAAGGCAGATGGGGATAGACTAGACTGTTCCGATTGTGGATGGCACTTCTGCAGATTCAGTTATTACTCCGGGTGTTACCCGAGCCATCTTTAAGGCCTGGGTTAGAGATCATCACATGGTTAGGCCCCTACCTAATCCTGCCGACGTTCATACTTCTCCAGAGTACCGAACCTGGTTCATTGCTGCTGTTTGGCCGATTGAGAGACCAAGGAGGACCGTACTGCTGAGTGCACTTGAGGGTTGGGCTCAGGTTGGCACCGATGATGCGGATGGGACTGATGAGGAGATTGTGATGGCTCCTCGGACAGGCGAGGTTGGAAAGGGTTCAGCACCTAAAGACGACATTAAGGATGTTGCCCCACGTAGGCGACGGGACACTTAGATTTTTTTTTTTCGGACTTAGACTTTATCTGGAATTTTGGCTTTGGATTTTTTTTCTTTGGATGTATGTTTTTCGAACTTAGACTTTTATTTTTTTTGTTTTTTGAACTTTATGGACTCTTTTGCTTGACTCTATTGGAATGACATTACAGTTTTGACTTTTGGGCTTTCCAAGCATTTCCCAATTTATTTATTCAAGCTCTAACTTTTGCCTAAGCCGCCCTTTCGGGTTTTCAGCTTAGCGAGGTACCCATTTTTGCCTAAGCCGCCCTTTTGGGTTTTCAGCTTAGCGGGCCCCGACTTTTGCCTAAGCCGCCCTTTTCGGGTTTTTAACTTAGCGGGTTCTTCTTTTTTTTTTTTTTTACTTTTTCTCTTTTCTTTCTTCTTTTTTTTTGGCAAAGAAGAATGAATTATGAAATGATTTTTTTCATTAATGTTTAGACCGCGCCCAAAGAGGGTTGCCTACATATCTCTGATACATAATTTCTTTTTTTTCCGAGGAGAATCAGGTCTAATGTAGCTCTTTTTTACATCATGCAATGATTATAATTACACATAATATCTATTTAACTGATCTAAATTACATGGATTCGTGAACTCCAAACCATCTAAATCAGTTAAGATGACGGCTCCGCCGGACAGTATTTTCTTTAGAATGTAGGGCCCAGCCCAATGAGGGCGGAACTTCCCACGTGGGTCTATGACTGGTTGTCTAATTTCCTTCAAGACCAAACAACCTTCTTCCAATTTTCGGTCTTTGACCTTCTTATTAAAATGCCGAGCCATTCTCCTCTGGTAAACCTGCGTTCGGTGGATCGCTTGTAATCTTTTCTCATCAATACCCAGGAGTTGGAGGTGGTAATTCTGGACCCAATCTGCTTCGCTGATTTGGCTTTCCCGGATGATTCTTGCCGACTGAACTTCCAGGTCAACAGGCAGCACTGCCTCCATACCGTATACCAAGGAATACGGAGTTGCTCCGGTGGGCATTCTGATTGAAGTCCTATATCCCCATAGGGCATTCGGTAACTGTTCATGCCAAGCTTTGTGCTTTTTAACTGTCTTTTGCAAAATTACTTTTATAGCCTTATTTGCAGCCTCCACAATGCCATTTGTTTGTGGACGATAGGGCGAGGACTTATGATGTTGGATCCTCTTTTCTTTCAACAAATCAAAAAATTCACTCTGAAAGTGGGACCCATTATCAGTGATGATCTCGAATGGCGTTCCGTACCGACAAAGGATGTTAGTACGAACGAACTGTGCTGCCTTCTTGGCATTCAAAACCGAATAAGAGGCTGCCTCAATCCACTTAGTGAAATAATCCACAGCAACCAGGATGAATTGATGACCATTGGAAGCCTTTGGGTGGATCTTTCCGATCACATCTATGCCCCAAGTTGCGAAGGTCCAAGGTGAAGCAATGGGATTCAAATTGACCGGAGGCTGTTTTTGCAGCTTAGCAAAAATTTGACACTCATGGCACTTCTGCGCGTGCCTCACGCAATCTGCATTCATAGTTGACCAGTAATAACCCAGGTTCATGATTTTTCGATCCAGAGCTATCCCGTGCATGTGTGGACCGGACTCCCCGTTGTGTAAGGAATCCATAATGGTTTGAGCTTCCCCTCCATCTACGCATCTTAGGTGCAAACCGTTCCAACTTCTTTTATATAGAACTCCCCCAGTAAGGAAATATCTGGATGCTAACTGTCTCAATGTCCATTGATCAGTCTTCGAGGATCCATCCGGGTAAGCCTCGTTCTAAAGATAATTCTGTACGTCCCAAAACCAGGGCTTGTCATCGACCAAATTCATGATGTGGGCCGGCTGTTTCTGTAGTCGAACTGTCAAAGGTCGAATAATTTGATTCCCTTCTACATTGACCATGGAAGCTAAAGTAGCAATGGCATCAGCAAACTGGTTCTTGGCTCGGGGCAAGTAATGGAAAGACAGATCCTCAAATTGTTGAGCCAATTCGTCCAAGCGTTGTAGGTAAGGAATTAAACGCTCTTCCTTAATTTTCCACTTCCTTAGAGCTTGAGAGACTATTAAATTGGAATCCCCGAAAACCCTAAGGACTTTTATCTCTTTTTCCAGGGCCGCTTCTAACCCCTTAATGCAAGCTTCATACTCGGCTTCATTGTTGGTGCAGTCGAAATCTAACTTGACTGCGATTGGGACGTATTCTCCACAAGGAGTTTTGAACACGACTCCAATTCCATTTCCATGATAATTCGAAGCTCCATCAAAATACATCTCCCAAACGTCATTTTCCACGTTCAAGAGATCTTCGTCGAGAAACTCCACTTCTTTCATTTCATCTTCCACGGGTAATTCCGCCAATTGGTCAGCCAAGGCTCCTCCTTTTACTGCCTTCCGTTGTACAAATTTCAAGTCATAGGCTGTAAGTACTGACACCCACTTAGCCATCTTACTGTCAAGAACCGGCCTCTCCATAAGGAATTTCAAGGGGTTCGATTCAGAGATAACGTATGTGGTATAGGATGAAAGGTAGTGTTGTAGCTTTGTACAAGCCCAAACTAGAGCCAGACATAACTTCTCTATCTTATTATACTTCAGCTCATAGTCTAGCATCCTTTTGCTAAGGTAGTACATGGCATTTTCTACCCTGGTGTCTTCTGCTTGTTGAGCTAGCATTGCACCCATCGCTTCTTCTGTCACTGATAGGTACAATAGCAAAGGTTTTCCTAGCCTTGGTGGTTGCAGGACTGGTGGAGATAGTAAATACTGTTTGACCTGATCAAAGGCTTTCTGACAATCTTCATTCCATTTGACAGATACCCCTTTCCTGAGTAATTTGAAGATCAGACCATAAGTATCGGCCAATTGATTAATGAACCGGCTGATATACTGTAGCCTTCCCAGGAAACCCCGAACTTCCTTTTCCGTCTTCGGTGCTGGCATTTCCAAAATGGCTTTGGCTTTTGAAGGGTCAATCTCTATGCCTTTCCGGCTGACCATATGCCCCAAAAATACTCCGGATGTAGCTCCAAACAGACATTTTGCCGGGTTGAGCTTTAAATTGTACTTTCGAAGCCTAAGGAAGAACTTCTCAAGTGCTGTGGTATGTTCCTCAGCTGTTTTCGATTTAACAACCATGTCGTCCACATACACCTCAACTTCTTTATGAATCATGTCGTGGAAGATAGTTGTTGCCATTCTTTGATAAGTTGCCCCGGCATTTTTGAGCCCAAAAGGCATGACCCTATAGCAGTAGGTTCCCCACTTCGTGATGAATGCCGTCTTCTCTTTGTCTGGCAAATGCATCATTATCTGATTGTACCCGACAGCGAGATCGGTCAAGGAGACCATCTCGTGTCCAGCCATTCGGTCAACCAACAAGTCAATATGAGGCAAAGGAAAATCGTCCTTCGGACATGCTTTATTCAGATCCTGGTAGTCGACACACATTCGCACCTTTCCATCCTTCTTAGGAACCGGCACTATGTTTGCTAACCATGTTGGGTAGGCAATAGGCTCTATGAACTTGTTTTCCAATTGCTTAGCTACTTCCTCCTTGATTTTCAAGGACCATTTTGTTTTCAGCCTCCTTAGCTTCTGTTTTACCGGCTTAGCCTCGGGGTACACTGGAATCTTATGTACTGCTACTGCTGGGTCAATTCCCATGATGTCACTAGCCTTTCACATGAAGCAATCGACAAACTTCTTAAAGCATTCAATGATCTGTTCCCTGTTCACACAGTCAGATGCAATGTATGTATGTTCATTTTCTTCTTTGCCAATGATTATTTTCTCTTTTTCATTTTTTATTTCACTTATTTCTTTTTCATTATTTTTCCTAGGATATGCTTGGAAAGATTGACACGCAGGGTAACCAATGATCTGTAAGCTTGTATTGATAAGGACGGAATCGTCCTCAAAAATTACATCAAATTTAAAATCCGGATTTTCCAAATCCGATACAGAAGACTCTGATTTCAGACTCAAGGTCAGACTCAGACTCAGTACAGGACTTGGCATTAGGTCTAGACTCAAGGTTTGGCTCGGGAAGGGTTTTGTCAGCAGCGCGCTCCTCCTCGGTATACCAGTTGGTGAGAGGCCCTTTATTCGGCTTGATCAGGCTCAGCAAATCTTGGTTCCCATCATTACTAGTAATAACTGCAACCTCGTCAAAGAGACTGGGCTGCATGAGATCTTCTATCTCCGGCTCGGTTATTGCCTCTGGCTTGTTGTCCCGGGCATCAGCAAATATTTCCAGCCCGGGCAGCATTTTCTTAGTTGTCGGGAAGTAGAATGGTTCCTGGAAGCCACAATAAGGAATTGTTTCTCCCGGTTTGCAGAAATGACCATTCAAAGTCAAAAGGTAAGGCCGCATCTGTATACTCTTCTTCTTTCTTCTCCTGGTCATTACATCGACCTCTTCAGATAAGTCATTCAGGTCCAGGACACAGATGTCATTCATTTCTAGGAATAGTTCGAAAGGATCGATCAATTCCTGGTCAGCAACGATAGCATTTATCCCGTGATTTGGTAAAGGGTTAGTGCTAATATTTGGCTTACTCTTTGGAATGATTGAACCGTTATCCACCAGGTCTTGGATGCGGTTCTTAAGCGTCCAGCATGCTTCAGTCTTGTGCCCGTTACCCTGATGGTACTCACAGTATTCATCAGCCCTATAGTTCCTTGGCAATGGGTTGGGTGGTGGCCTTGCTTCCAAAGGCTTAATGTAATTTGCCTTGACAGCCTCTCGGAATACAAAAAGGATTGGTATCCCGAGATCAGTGTAAGTCCTCCTCGACTGGCTGCCATTTCTCATATTCCCCACACGTAAAGGATTCGTGGGGGTGATACTTGCCACTTCGTGAATTTTGCTAGCTTGGCTAGGCTTCTTATACTTTGAGGTACCCGAGTCTTCTTTCAATTGACCCATTTGGATTAAATCCTCTACCTTTGTTGTAGTAGCAATGAGCGACTGAAACGTTGGTAGGTACTGAGTTTGCAGTTGTTGTTGGTAGACAGGCAGCAGATTTTTGATGATTATGTCTACCTGTTCTTATTCTGAAGGCCGATTGATCATTTGGGCGGCCTTGGACCTCCACCTCGTAAGGAACGAGGAAAAGGGTTCGTTGCTCTTTTGTTTGGTGGTTTCCAATTCTCTCCGAGTAACATCCACTTCTATATTATAGTGGTACTGCATGTTAAACGCATTGCAAATGTCCTCCCAGGTCTTCATTTTAGTCCGATCCAGGCTGACAAACCATCTCAAAGCAGCACCAGTCAGAGATTGTTGAAACAACTGAGCAAGGAGCTCGCTGTTCAGGCCAAACGGGTTGAGGGCACCCACATACATTTTCAGGTGCATTTTGGGACAAGTGGTTCCATCAAACTTGTCCATGTTAGGCATCTTGAACTTTGTCGGCAATCTTGCTTCAGGGAACAAGGACAAGGAGTCCATGTCCACCACTTCCTTATGTGTTTTAAGGGCAGTGATTGACCGTTCCAAGAGTTCTAGTTTTTCTTTCATTTTCTGAGCTTCCAGCTCAGCAGCAGTTCTGGAGGGCATGTCATCCAGGTTAAGGGCAGGGTTTGAGGACGTTGGTCCAACAGCAGGTCCCTGATTGGAGGTAGCAGGATCCCTTCCCGCAGTGGAAGCCCCATTTCCATTACCACTACCTAGTTCAACTATTAGGGCTGTTCTCTGGGGAGCTAATGCCTCATTCATTCTAGCCTCCATTCTAGCTTCCAGTTGTTCCATAAGATTTTGGATGTCAGCAAGTGATGCCATTGGTGCAGTTGAAGTTGGTGAAGTTGGTGAAGCTGGTGAGGTTGGTAAAGCTGGTGAGGTTGGTGATAGCACTGTAGGTGTGACTGGAACTTGGATAGGCACTCGAACAGTGGGTACCTGTAAGGATAAGGGTAACTGGATTAAGGCACAGTGGGTAGTATTGTGTATCAAGGTAGCTGAATGTGAGGTAGATCGACTCCCTTGTCCAATTGTGCATGACTAAAAAGAATATTTTGTGTTCTTTTTAATGTTTATGAAATGATATATCATGAATGCGCACAATATCACGTCATAAGTTGTTTTAATGATATGATTCACATCATTGGGTGCATACAACCCTAAAGGATAGGTTCTATAGGCTATGACACAATTAGAGAATTGGCTTATTAAGGGACCCTTGAACCTTGAGTAAGGATATATCTAACCACATGTGAAACAAAGAGTTTCGCGTGGGTCCAACAGTACGCATACTCATGGGCCACCCCCAAAAGGATTAGGGATGGTTTGTGGTAATAGGGAGGACGCTTTGGCTGTCCGTCGACATAATCAAGGAGACCTGCCGATCAGCGCTACTCGCTATCCAGACTCAGAAGTTTGAACAGAAGAGAAGAAATTCATTTGAAATTCTTTTTTTATGCAATGGAGAAAAAGATTCTCAATCGTGCAAATAAATCAACAAATTTAAATGTTTTCATTAAATTTTACAATTAAGTCCAAATTTCCTTATCAAGTATTCTTAAAGAAAGAACACTTGATTCGTGTTAGGGTACCTGTACAAAGCAAAGCACAATAAAATAATACCCCGAAGAAGGGCAGGTTAGTTGATGCAGCAATTGTAGTCCACTTTATGCAAAATGATTACATAAGTCCCCAGCGGAGTCGCCAAACTGTGAACCCTCCCCCGAAGGTAAAATTAATGCTAGAACGAGGTATGCTCACGTGTGTGTTTTATGAAGTCGCCACCTAGTTTATTTTTATAAGGGAAAACTAAGAAAGAACCCTAAATGACTCCAATTTTAATTAACCTAAGTCTAGGTTAATTATCCCAAAGTTTAAGGCACATTCTACGAATCCGAGGTGGATCCTGAGACTATGTCATGCTGATTAACTAACCTAAATGTAAATGCTTTGCAAGGTAATTTGTTGCAATTGGACCAGTAAAGTGCTTTGGTGATTTCGACTTGCTGCTCGGGGTTAAATCCCAAACGTGCCTACGTACTCTCATTTGAATGAGAGATCAAAGCCGACGTAGTTCGATAAAGCCTATTCAAAGGCATTTTGAAGGGGTATGCTTCATGCATGAGTGTGTGCATGTGTGAACCCCTCCCCAAAACATCATAGGCATGTGAATGCATGTGACTAAGGAAGAAATGCACGTGATGTGTGAGTGGCCACCTTGTTTAATTATTTTAGGGTAAACTAGGAAAAAACCCTAAGTTGACTCCAATTTTAATTAACCTAATTACTAGATTAATTAACCCAATGTTAAAGCATGATCTACAAACCTGAGATGGATCCCGAGACTATGTCATGCTGAAGAACTAACCTATGAATGAATGCTTTGCAGGGTGATTAATGTGATTTAGACCAATGAAATGTGATTTTGACTTGCCGCTCGGGGTTAAATCCCTAACGTGCCTACGTACTTCCGTTTGAATGGAAGATCAAAGTCAACGTAGTTCGATAGGCCTCTTTTAGAGGGCTTTGAATGGGGATGCTTTATGCATGAGTGTGTGTATGCTTTGTGCATTTTGTTTAAGGCATTTTGCCAAAAATTGATTGATTTGATTTAGGCAATTGTTGCCAAAAAAGATTGATTTTAAGGCTTTTAGCCAAAAAAAGAGTGATTTAGGCAATTTGATTGCCAAAATGATTGATTTTAGGCGATTGTCGCCTAAATGGTTGATTTTAAGGCTTTTAGCCAAAAGATTGATTAATTTTAAGGCATTTTGCCAAAACGTGATCGATTAAGGCTTTTAGCCGCAATTATTAATTAATTGGACTTAAGCCAGATTTGTTTGAAATAAAGGCGATTACACCATAACTATTAATTAACTAGGTATTTTAAGCCAATATTGTCGAATTTAGGCTTTAATACCACGATTATTAGTTAACCAGGCATTTAGCCTAAATTTATTTAATTGAGGCAATTTGTTTGCCTAATGATGACATGGATGCATTTATGCAGTTGTAGAGTTATTAGGAGTAGAAAAGAAGCATGCATGAAGTGCTAAAATTAAATAGGCAGAGTTCAGTTCATGTACCTGATTTAATCGTCGACCGCTTCTTAACTCCAGGTTAAGCTCCTCGTTAAGGGAATTAATTTTAATTTAATTTTAAGTGACCAAGTATCACAACAATAAAATAAAACTAAAATTAAAAAATGCAAGAAAGCAGTAGAGAATCGCAAAGAGCGTAGGGAGAAGGAACGTCCGTCAATACAGACTGAGTGAGTTGAAAAGAGGGCCTCGGGGCCAATTTATAGGCAAAACGGACTGTTTCGGCGGCTCGGGCGGCCGAGCTCGGCGGCTGGGCCGCCGGACTCAGCGGTCGGGACCGGCGGCCGGCCCGCCGGTTGTCGGCGGCCGGACCGCCGTGTCCGGCGGCCCAGCCGGCGGCTGGGGCGCCGTGGCTGGTGGCTGGGCTGGCGGTGGTCGGTGGTCTTGCTATCTTTTCGCTCCGGAGGCCTTTCTGGGCGCTCCGGACCTCCAAAAAAATTCCGGGCCCAGATCCGCGATCCTCGCGACGTCTCAGACGTTTCAAGTACCATATTGGCATACTTTCGATGAACTTCGAAAATGGCCTTTGGTCCGGTCGGACTGTTTGCAGTCCGGGAAAATTGGCTCTTTGAGCCTCAAAATTTGGGTGTTCACAGTTGCCCCCCACCGGCAACCATAAAAATGATTTATGGGAGTCGGTGGTTGTCTGAAACGCAAATTTTGGAGGCAGAAAACAGACGCGTCCAGAAGACCCACGTTTTGGCCATTTGCTTATAAATAGCTTGAAATCTCACTATCCACTCATTCTAAACTCTCTACACACAAGAGTTCTCTCAAATCCTCTCAACTTTCAAAGTTACAAGACCTTCTTCCTCTATGGCTTCTCCAAGCAGTGACGAGGATTTTCTCGGGTCTCTGGGGATTTCTCTCGACGAGGTTGATCTAATGGCAGACGCTGACACGCACGCCTCCATGACTGGCATCTATGCCCAGGTGAGTTCTTTTCCACCTTTGCATATTTTATTATCCGGGCCTTAGGCCGAAAAACTGTAGATTTCAGGGCCTTAGGCCGAATTGTGAATTTTTGGGCCTTAGGCCAAATTGTGAATTTTGGAATTTCTTTTGCTTACCTCTTTATTAGTATGCATATTAGAAATGGAACTAAGATATTACCCTTAGTAAGGAACCGAGGAGTAACTCTTAGGTCGTTTTTTACCTTTTAGGATTCCCGTATCAAATTGGATGTAGCCGAGAGTTCTGTGGCTGGAGTTCCGCTTGAACTATTTGATCAAAATAACCCGGTTGGCGCGATTATCCGTCCATCCTATCTGGGCTATCTGAGATATCTTGACATGGGTCGAAGTAACTACAAGGAGCTATTATGTGCTTTGGCTGAGAGGTGGTGGGACACTACCAATACCTTCCACTTTTCTTGAGGCGAGTTGACAATGACCCCTGCAGATTTTTCTGTGATTTCCGGGATCCCTTTCGGTATTCGGCCGATCGAGCTATATGATGATTGGAGGGTTGATATCTCCCCCGACCGGATGGTGGGGCTGATTGGGATAGACCTGCCTCGGACTGTCGAGCCAGGCTCTGCTATCCCTACTCTGAGTATCTCCAGACGTTGGTTATCCCTCCAGGCCCCAGGCATCTATGCTAGATACGGGCGGGGAGAGCTGACGGCTACTCAGGTGGCCCGATTCACCTTGTTGCTGTTGTTTGCTTCGACCTTCTGGTCCAACAGGAAAGAGAGGTTTAACCCTTCTATCTTGAAGAGTTTGGAGAACTTGGCCCATTTAGAGGAGTATGACTGGGCCGGTGCTATTCTGAGCCGCATGTATGACGATATGTGTGACTTGAGCCGAGGCCACGGCAAGCTTAGCGGGACCTACTACTTCTGGGAGGTAATGTAAAGAACATTCTCCCTTTCTGTACTCCTTTCTTTTTTTTTTTTTTCACTGATCCCCCTTTTTTTCTTTTTTTTGTTCTGCAGACTTGGGCATTTGAGCACTTTCCTTATACTCGCCCAGAGTTGCTCCAGCCTAACCCCGAATCAGGGCTGGCGCCTCTGGCTTGGAGATGGTATAAATCAAACCTTCATCCGGTCCGGCATAAGAAGTCGCTGAAGGAGCTGAGAGCCTTTTTTGATACGTGCCCGCTGGAGCAGGTACATGATTAGTGACTCTTATATATGTTAAATAAAAAGGATTTACTAACATATTTGTATCTTTTATAGGCCGAGGTGGGGCCGATGGCTGCCCGCTTACAGGGCTGGATTCAGGCTGATCCTGATTTTCAGCGGTCAGATACCTTGTCCCAGCGGAGAGTGATCCTGTCACACCCCATCCTGCGGCGATATTATTTGGGTGAGAGAGTGGACTTTCAGATAAGAGGCTGTCGTTCTGTCCCTTATGCCCCTCCCGAGGACATGCGAGCGGGTAAGCAGATGATACTCACGGCTGCTCATACCGAGGGCATCCCCCATGTGGAGTTCCTCATGGGGGGGATTACGATGAGTTCTGCGGGATTTCTTTGATGCCACCCATCGGATCTCGTTTTGATGATTTTCAGGAGCCGGTTCCTTCTCGACCGCTCGGCACCCGTTCTTCTCGGGCTTCGGGCCCCTCGACTAGGACTCCAAGGAGGAGGCCCATGACTGATCCCACTTCTTCTACCCCGAATGCGAGACCGTCGCAGGCTGGGCCCAGCCGGTTGGTAGGTCCTTTCAGAGCTCCCCGGGCTATTTTGGAGGCTACCGGGCCGCTTCACCCAGACCTTGCCAGTCTACGTCTTCCATATGGTATTTCCTACTTTGTTCCCCACGGTCTCCCGGCTTTTCGAGAGGTCTCACTAGAGGGTTTGGATCGCACGGTTCTTCCTTCTGAGGACATCACTGAGGTAAAGCCTGACAATCTCTCACGAAAAGGATTCATAGGAGATTCAATATTGACTTGTATTTTTTGTTTATATGATTTCCAGGTTCCTGTCGGGTTGATCAACCAGATGATGGAGCTGTTCCTCGGGATGCAGCAGGAACTAGCTGCGGCCTGGACTCAGGCAGCCTTTGACGATGAGAGGGGGAGGAGGCCCCGCCACTATAGCTGCTAGATTTCCCCGTTTTCCTTTGTTTTTCTTCTACTGTATTTTCTGTACTGAAACTTGGCTGCTTTCCTGAACCTTGGGCTATATTTCTGTACCGAACTTTATTTGTACCTGCACTTGATTAGTACTGAGAAAATACATGCATGATTATCAAATTTGAGAGAACATAGGGTTTTATTCTAAAACCAACATTCCTTTTTCTTCTTTTTTTTTTTAGCTGAAAAAGTACACACATTTTTTTTTTAATATATATATATTTTTTTTAAAAAAATAATAAATAAAATAAATAAAAGGACATGAATCCCTTCTACAACCATAGCATGCACGGCTGGACTAAGAGTCTCTCCAAAGTGGAAAAGATCAATTTGGGGAGATACGGTCTTTCCCCCGTTATTACCCTTAGGGGTGTAGTAATTGACTGGATTTTCTTAAGGGCCTGTATTAGACTTTGGGATCCTGAGGCCCATGTTTTCCGGTTTGGGGCGATGATGGAGGAAATGTGCCCTCTCTTTGAGGATTTTTGTGCCATTATAGGGTGTGACCCCAATGCCCCTTTGGTCAAGCATGAGGTAAAAATTGGGTATGTTAGGTCATTTGAAACCCTGTTTCAGTTTAGCCGACCCCAAGCTAAGGCTATGATCGTTGATGACCAAAAGGCAATTCTGCTGCCTCTGATTGACGAATTCTCAGAGGCTTGCCCAGATGACCCAAACCGGATGAGGCTGAGGATGCGGGCCTTGGTTTTCTGTTTATTGGCTGGCTTCTTATTTAACCGGGACCCAGGCTTTGGGGATTTGCGTCTTTGCCCCATGGTTCTACAAATGGAGGATATGGGTTGTATTGGCGGCATTGTGCTGGCAGAAACCATTAGGCGCCTTGACAGGGCTGCTTTAGGGTTTGATGACTGGACAGTTTCTCCCATTATTCTCCAGGTATTTCTCCTTATTATCTCTCCTCATTTTTTCTTTCTTTTTAAATCATTCCCTTGTAATAGAAAGGATCCATTACTCAGGTTTGGTTGAAGGATCACCTTCAAGTGGTTACTGCTCCTACTTCCCTTCCTTATAACCCATCTCAGTATCGCATGCGGAGGATCTTAATTTCGCATCCCACTACTGATGCATGGACTTCATGGTTGATTGAGTTGGGTCCGAATGAGATACTGTGGTTCATCTCCTGGTACAACATCAACCGTTTTATCCAGGTTAGCTTTCATCACACCCGGGTTTACCTTCTGGGCCTTACACATTGTACTTGGTACTGTGCTTCGCGCATCTTGAGACAGATGGGGATAGATCAAACTGTTCCGATTATGGATGACATTTCAGCTGATTCAGCCATTACCCCGGGCGTTACCCGAGCCGTCCTTAGGGCTTGGGTTAGAGATCATCATATGGTTAGGCCTTTACCTAATCCTGCCAGTGTTCAGACTTCTCCTGAGTATCGGGCTTGGTTCATTGCCACTGTCTGGCCAATTGAGAGACCAAGGAGGACCGCACTGCTGAGTGCACTCGAAGGATGGGTTCAGGCTGATGAGATTGGGACTGGTGAGGAGATTGTGCTGGCTCCTCGGACAGGCGAGAATGGGCAGAGTTCAATAGCTAGGGGTGACTCGGAGGATGTTGCTCCACGGAGGAGACGGGACACCTAGGCTCCTATAGGCTTTTGGATTTTTATTGTCTTTTGACTTTTGTTTTGGCTTTGGATTTTTTGGATGTAATTTTGCCTTTTGGCTTTTTATTTGAGACTTTGACTTAGACTTTATTATTCATTGGACATTCCTTTTTTTTTTTTGTTTGATTTGAATTGCTTCCATTACATATACTAGGGAGTACGGGGTTGCCCCAGTAGGTGTTCTGATTGAAGTCCTGTATCCCCACAAGGCATTTGGCAATTGTTTGTGCCAAGCTCTATGCTTTTGAACTGTCTTCTGCAAAATGACCTTTATAGCTGTGAATACTCAAATTTTGAGGCTCAAAGAGCCACTTTTTTCGGACTGCAAACAGTCCGGTCAGACTGGAGGTCATTTAAAAAGTTCACCGGAAGTGTGCCAATATGGTACTTGAAATGTCCGAAAAATTACGAGGATCATGGAACTGGTCTCGGAATATTTTTTGGAGGTCCGAAACTCCCGGAAAAGCCTCCGGAACGAAAAAAGAGAAAAAAAAAAAAAAAGGCACACATGCCCGCCCGCGGGGGTGGGCATGCCCGCCCAAGCTAGGCGGGCAGGCATGATGTGAATCATATCATCAAACAGATTATGACGTGTTGTTATGCGCATTCATGACATATCATAAACATGGGGTAAACAAGGAGAGCATGAAACACTCTTTTACTTTCAGTCATGCACAGTTGGACAAGAGAGTCAATTCACCTCACATCAGCTACCTGATACACCGATTACTGTACCTAATCCAGCTACCCTTATCCTTACAGGTGCCCATAATCCAAGTGCCCACATCTGTGCCAGCCACACCTACAGTACTATCACCAGCTTCACCTACAACTCCAACAACCCTATCTGCACCAATGGCATCACTTGCTGATATCCAAACCCTCATTGAACAACTAGAGGCTAGAATGGAGGCCAGAATGGAGGCCAGAATGAATGAGGCACTAGCTGCCCAAAGGACCGCCCTGATAGCTGAACTGGGTAATGGGAATGGTAATGGAAATGGGGCTTCCGCTGGGGGAAGTGGACCTGCTGCCTCCAATCAGGGTCCTGCTGCTGAACCTACAAACCCTGCCCTAAACCTGGATGAGATGCCTTCTAAAACTGCCTCTGAGCTGGAAGCTCAGAGAATGAGAGAGAAACTAGAGCTCCTAGAGAGGTCCATCACTGCTCTCAAAACCCACAAGGAAGTGGTGGACATGGACTCCTTGTCCTTATTCCCTGAAGCCAGGTTGCCAACTAAGTTCAAGATGCCCAACATGGACAAATTTGATGGAACCACTTGTCCTAAGACTCATCTGAAAATGTATGTAGGTGCTCTTAACCCATTTGGATTGAGCAGCGAGCTCCTTGCTCAGTTGTTCCAACAATCTCTTACCGGTGCCGCATTGAGGTGGTTTGTCAGCTTAGACCGATCCAAAATGAAAACATGGGAAGACATCTGCAATGCATTCAATTCCCAATACCGCTATAACATGGAGGTGGATGTCACTCGAAGAGAACTAGAAACCACCAAGCAGAAAAACAATGAACCCTTTTCCTCGTTCCTTACGAGGTGGAGGGCCAAAGCCGCCCAAATGATTAACCGGCCTTCTGAACAAGAGCAGGTAGACATAATAATAAAAAACCTGCAGCCTGTCTACCAACACCAACTACAGACTCAGTACCTACCAACATTCTAGTCACTCATTGCCACTGCTACGAAGGTAGAAGATCTGATTCAAATGGGGCAACTGAAAGAAGACTCAGGAACCTCAAAGTATAAGAAACCTAGCCAAGCTGGCAAGGTCCACGAAGTGGCTAGCATCACCCCCACGAATCCTTTACGTGTGGGGAACATGAGAAATAATAATCAATCATCCAGAAGAACTTATACTGATCTCGGGATGCCGATCCTTGTGGTATTCCGAGAGGCCGTCAAGGCCAACTACATCAAGCCTTTGGAAGCAAGGCCACCACCAAATCCATTACCAAGGAATTACAGGGCTGATGAATACTGTGAGTATCATCAGGGGCATGGGCACAAGACTGAAGCATGTTGGACGCTCAAGAACCGCATCCAGGACCTGGTGGACAACGGTTCAATTATTCCCAGAAGTAAGCCAAACATTAGTACTAACCCCTTACCAAATCACGGGGTAAATGCTATTATGGCTGATCAGGAACTGATCGATCCTTTCGGACTGTTCCTAGAAATGAATAACATCTGTGTCTTGGATTTGAATGACCTAACCGGAGAACTTGATGCTATAACCAGGAGCGGGAGACAATATGAACCTTTAGTTTTGGACAAAATTCAAAATAAACCCTACCAGAGGGCAGAGGAGCCAAAGGAGGACCCGGTGCTGTCACAATTAAAAAAGACACAAGCTAGGGTGTCAATCTGGGAACTTTTGGCATCATCCTTTCCTCATCGCCAAGCTCTTTGCAAGGCTTTGAGTCAACTTCAAACACCTGTGGAAGTTAGCCCAGAAGTGCTAGTATCCACCCTCACCCAATCATCTAAAACACGAAGCATCGGTTTCTCTGATGACGATTTGCCCAAGGAGGGAGGCAGTCATAACAATGCTCTTTATGTCACTGTTCAGACTCGAGACAAAACCGTGCCCATGGTTCTCATTGATAATGGGTCGGCGCTGAACGTCTGCCCACTGAGAGTAGCCAGCTGTCTAGGGTTGGAAGAAACTGACTTCACTCCCTCGGACCAGATAGTGAAGGCCTATGACAGCACCCGGAGGGAAGTGTTAGGGGTTGCTACGCTAAAGCTAACGGTTGGGCCAGCTGTGATGGAAGTCCCCTTCCAGGTAATTGATGTACCGACTAGTTTCAACCTGCTTCTGGGCCGACCATGGATACACCACACTAAGGCAGTACCCTCGTCCTTGCACCAAAAGGTCAAGTTTCCTTACGAGGACAAAGTCATCACCATTCAGGGGGATGACTATAGCCAGCTCAAAAAGCCAAAGGGCCAGCCTCTCTTTGAGGTCAACCCTGAAACTGTCAATCTACCCCTCTCGGGATTTCAGTACGACACTGTGCAGTTCATAGAAGGAAAGACTGCAAACTCTCGAATTCTCTTTGATTTCGGGACGGTGCAAATAAACTGCATAGTGCCCTTGATGCTTAAGATGTCCTATCTGCCAGGAATGGTTATGGCCAGATCCGGGAAAGCGTACCCCAAACTGCAAGCCTGGGAGTGTCCAGTGAATGAGGGAACCTTCGGACTGGGTTATGAGCCCACTGATGAGGACCGTGCTGAGAGGACCCGAAGAGGAAGGAAAGAGAATGTACAAATGCGGCCTTACCTATTGACTCTGAACAGCTACTTCTGTAAACCGGGAGAAACAGTTCCTTACTGTGGCTTCCGAGAACCTTTTTGCTGCCCAACCGCTAAGAAGATGCTGCCTGGGTTGGAGATATTCTCAGATGTCTGGGGCAACAAGCCCGAAACAGTAACTGAGCTGGAAGCAGAAGACTTCATGCAGCCTAGTCTCTTTGACGAAGTTGCGGTTATCACAAGAGATGACGGGAATCGAGACCTGCTAGATCTGATCAAGCCGAACGAAGGGTCTCTCACCAACTGGTACGCCGACGAGGAACGCGCTGCTGATAAACCCCCTCCCGAGTCAAGCCTAGTACCCGAGTCTGTAATAAAGTCCTGTACTCAGTCTGAGTCTGACCCTGAGTCTGAAACCGAGTCAGAGTCTAGTTCCAATTCCGAGTCGTCTGTGTCGGATCTAGAAGATCCAGATTTCAAATTCGATGTATTCTTTGAAGACGATTCCGTCATAATTAATAAAGGCTTGCAAATTCTTGATTACCCTGCGTGTCTATCTTTCCAAGCATTTCCAAGCAAAAACAATCAAATAAATGAAATAAAAAATGAAAAGGAAAAAATAATAATTGGCAAAGAAGAAAATGAACATACATACATCGCATCTGATTGCATGAACAGGGAACAAGTCAGTGAATGTTTGAAGAAATTTGCTGATTGCTTCATGTGGAAAGCAAGTGACATCACCGGAATTGACCCGGCAATAGTGGTGTACAAGATTCCAGTATATCCAGAGGCTAAGCCAGTGAAACAGAAGCTAAGAAGGCTGAAAACAGAATGGTCCTTGAAAATCAAGGAGGAAATTGCCAAGCAGCTGGAGAACAAGTTCATAGAACCTATCGCCTACCCGACATGGTTAGCAAACATCGTGCCGGTGCCAAAGAAGGATGGAAAAGTGCGGATGTGTGTGGACTACCGGGATTTGAATAAAGCATGTCCGAAGGACGATTTCCCTCTGCCGCACATCGACTTGTTAGTGGACCGAATGGCTGGACACGAGATGGTCTCCTTGACTGATCTTGCTGTCGGTTATAATCAAATAATGATGCATGAGCCAGACAAAGAGAAAACGGCGTTCACCACGGAATGGGGAACTTACTGCTACAGGGTCATGCCTTTTGGGCTCAAAAATGCCGGGGCAACCTATCAACGAATGGCGACGACCATCTTCCATGACATGATTCACAAAGAAGTAGAAGTATATGTGGACGATATGGTTGTCAAATCAAAAACAGCTAAAGAACATACGACAGCGCTTGAGAAGTTCTTCCTTAGACTTCGAAAGTACAATTTAAAGCTCAATCCGGCAAAATGTCTGTTTGGAGCTACATCCGGAGTATTTCTGGGGCACATGGTCAGTCGGAAGGGCATAGAGATTGACCCTTCGAAAGCCAAAGCCATTCTGGAAATGCCAGCGCCGAAGACGGAAAAAGAAGTTCGGGGTTTCCTAGGAAGGCTACAGTACATCAGCCGATTTATCAATCAATTGGCCGATACTTGTGGTCCGATTTTCAAACTACTCAGGAAAGGAGTAGCAGTCAAATGGAATGAGGATTGTCAGAAAGCTTTCGACCAAGTTAAGCAATATCTGCTATCCCCGCCAGTGTTACAGCCACCAAGGCTAGGAAAGCCTTTGTTATTATACCTATCAGTAACAGAAGAAGCGATGGGTGCGATGCTAGCTCAACAAGCTGAAGATACGAGGGTAGAAAACACCGTGTATTACCTTAGCAAGAGGATGCTGGAATATGAGCTAAAATACAATAAGATAGAGAAGCTGTGCCTGGCTTTAGTTTGGGCCTGTACAAAGCTACAGCACTACCTCTCGTCTTACACTACATATGTGATTTCTGAATCGAACCCCTTGAAATTCCTTATGGAGAGGCCGGTTCTTGACTGTAAAATGGCTAAGTGGGTGTCGGTGCTCGCAGCCTACGATTTAAAATTTGTACAACGGAAGGCAGTGAAAGGCGGAGCCTTGGCTGATCAATTAGCAGAATTGCCGGTCGAAGACCAAATGCCGGAAGTAGAATTTCCTGATAAAGACTTGTTAAGCTTGGAAAGTGAGGTCTGGGAGATGTACTTCGATGGAGCTTCAAACTACCATGGAAACGGGATTGGAGTCGTATTCAAAACTCCTTGTGGAGAATACGTCCCAATCGCAGTCACACTAGATTTCGACTGTACCAACAACGAAGCCGAGTATGAAGCTTGCATCAAGGGGTTAGAAGCGGCCCTGGAAAAAGAAATAAAAATCCTTAGGGTTTTCAGAGATTCCAACCGGATAGTCTCTCAAGCTCTAAGGAAATGGAAAATTAAGGAAGAGCGGTTGGTTCCTTACCTACGACGCTTGGACGAATTAGCTCGACAGTTTGAGGAACTATCTTTCCACTACCTGCCGCGCGCCAAAAATCAGTTTGCAGATGCTCTGGCTACTTTGGCCTCCATGGTTAATGTAGGGGGAGATCAAATCATCCGACCTCTGACGGTTCGGCTGCAGAAACAGCCAGCACATGTCATGAATCTAGTCGATGACAAGCCGTGGTTTTGGGACATACAAAATTATCTCCAGAATGAAGCCTACCCGGAGAGGTCCAACAAGACTAATCAACGGACATTGAGACAGTTAGCATCTGGATATTTCCTTACTGGGGGAGTTCTGTATAAAAGGAGTTGGAATGGCCAGCACCTAAGGTGTGTTGATGAAGGAGAAGCTCAAAGCATCATGAATTCCTTACACAATGGGGAGTCTGGTCCGCACATGCACGGGATAGCTTTGGCTCGAAAAATTATGAACCTGGGTTATTACTGGTCGACCATAAATGCAGATTGCATGAGGCACGCGCGGAAGTGCCACGAGTGTCAGGTTTTTGCTAAGCTACAAAGACAGCCTCCGGTCAGTCTAAATCCCATTACTTCACCATGGCCTTTCGCAACTTGGGGCATAGACGTGATCGGAAAGATCCATCCAAAGGCTTCCAATGGCCATCAATTCATTCTGGTTGCTGTTGATTATTTTACTAAGTGGATTGAGGCAGCTTCTTATTCCGTTTTGAATGCCAAGAAGGCAGCACAGTTCGTTCGTACCAACATCCTTTGTCGGTATGGAACACCATTTGAGATCATCACGGATAACGGATCTCACTTTCAAAGTGAATTTTCGGACCTACTGAAACAAAAGAAGATTCAGCATCACAAGTCTTCGCCCTATCGCCCACAGACGAATGGGGCCGTAGAAGCTGCAAACAAGGCTATAAAGGTCATTTTGCAGAAGACAGTTCAAAAGCATAGAGCTCGGCACGAACAATTGCCAAATGCCTTGTGGGGATACAGGACTTCAATCAGGACACCTACTGGGGCAACCCCGTATTCTTTAGTATATGGCATGGAAGCAGTGTTGCCTATTGAGCTGGAAGTTCGGTCGGCAAGAATTATCCAGGAAAGCCAGATCAGCGAAGCAGATTGGGCCGAGAATTATCATTCGCAACTCTTGGGTATGGATGAAAAGCGATTGCGAGCAATCCACCAAACTCAAGTGTATCAAAGAAGAATGGCGCGGCATTTCAATAAGAAGGTCAAAGACCGGAAGTTGGAAGAGGGTTGTTTGGTTTTGAAGGAAATTAGACAGCCAATTGTAGACCCACGTGGGAAGTTTCGTCCTCATTGGGCTGGACCCTATGTGTTAAAGAAGATTTTGTCAGGCGGAGCCGTCATTTTGACTGATTTGGATGGCTTGGAATTTGCTAATCCATGTAATTTAGATCAGTTAAAAAGATATTTTGTGTGATTGTAATTATTGCATAATGTAAGATGAACTACATTAGACCTGATTCTCTTTGGAAAAAAGAAATTATATATCAGAGATATGTAGGCAGCCCTCTTTGGGCGCGGTCTAAACATTTCATAATTTCATTCTTCTTTGCCAAATAAAAAAAAGGGGAAGAAAAAAAAAAGAAACAAAAACCCGCTAAGTCAAAAACCCAAAAAGGGCGACTTAGGCAAAAGTCGGGGCCCGCTAAGCTGAAAACCCAAAAAGGGCGGCTTAGACAAAAAGGGGGTAGCTCGCTAAGCTGAAAACCCGAAAGGGCGGCTTAGGCAAAAATTAGAGCCTGAATAAATAAAAAATTGGCAAATGCTTGGAAAGTTCAAACGCCTAATGACAAAGTCAAATAATCCAGAATCAAGCAAGAGAGTCCAAAATAACTAAAGAAAGTGTAAAGCATACATCCAAAGATAAATCCAAAGTCCCAAACGAAAGGCAAAACAAGAAAAAGATCACAAAAGTTCATAAGAGTCTAGGTATCCCGTCGCCTCCACGGAGCGGCATCCTCTGAGTCTTCTACTGAACTCTGCCCAGCCTTGCCTGTCCGAGGGGCCAGCACAATCTCCTCACCTGTCCCAACCTCCTCTTCAACATCAGCCTGAACCCAACCTTCAAGAACACTCAGCAGTGCAGTCCTCCTTGGTCTTTCAATCGGCCAGACAGCGGCAATGAACCAGGCCCGGTACTCGGGAGAAGTCTGAACACTGGTAGGATCGGGTAAAGGTCTCACCATGCGGTGATCTCTAACCCAAGCTTTAAGGACAGCTCGGGTAACACCAGCAATAATGGCAGCATCAGCCGAAATGTCATCCATAGTGGGGACAGTCTGATCTATCCCCATCTGCCTCAAAACGCGCGAAGCGCAGTACCAAGTGCAGTGGGTAAGGCTTAGGAGGTAAACCCGAGAATGGCGGAAGCTGACCTGAATAAAGCGGCTGATATTGTACCAAGGGATGAACCACAGTATCTCATTTGGACCTAATTCAACCAGCTACGAAGTCCATGTTTCAACAGAAGGGTGCGAGATCAAGATTTTTCGCATGCGATACTAGGAAGGATTGTAAGGAAGGGAGGTAGGAGCAGCCACCACTTGAAGATGATCCCTCAACCAAACCTGAGTAATAGATCTTTTCTATTACGAAGAAACAAATTAAAAAGAAGAAGAAGAATGAGGTAGGATAATAGAAAAAATACCTGGAGAATGATGGGGGAAACAGTCCAATCGTCGAACCCTAAAGCGGCTCTGTCAAGGCTTCTAATGGTCTCTGCCAGCACAACACCGCCAATGCAACCCATATCCTCCATTTGCCAAACCATGGGACAAAGCCGCAAGTCTCCAAAACCTGGGTCCCGGTTGAATAAGAAACCAGCCAATAAGCAGAAAATCAGGGCCCGCATCCTCAGCCTCATCCGGTCAGGGTCGTCCAAGCAAGTCTCTGAAAATTCATCAATCAGGGGCAGCAGAATCGCCTTCTGATCATCCACAATCATAGCCCTAGCCTGTGGCCGGCTAAACCGAAACAAGTTCTCAAATGACTTAACATACCCAACTTTCACCTCGTGCCTAACCAAGGGAGCATTGGGATCACACCCTATAATCGCACAAAATTCCTCAAAAAGAGGGCACATTTCCTCCATCATAGCCCCAAACCGAAAAACGTGAGCCTCAAGATCCCAAAATCTAATACAGGCTCGCAAAAAGTCCCAGTCAACTACTACGCCCCTAAGAGTGATAACAGGAGAAATTCCGTACCTCCCCAAATTGATCTTTTCAACTTTGGAGAGACTCCTGGTCCAGCTATGCATGCTATGGTTGTAAAAGGGGTTCATGTTTCTTATTTATTTATCTATCCTGTTTTTATTCATTCAAAAAAAAATATATATATATAATAAATATAATAATAAATAAAGTAAATTATAATAAGTAAAAAAAAAAAAAGATGGGAGAGAGAAAACTGACCAAAATAGCTGTTTAGACACAGAATTCGAGAGTTAGAATGGAGAAAAAGGCTGAAAACAGCCTTTTTTATTTAGAAAGTCGCGCCCAAGGGCGGCTGCCCGCGCCCTGTCTGGGCGGGCATGCCCGCCTGGACCGGGCGGGCATGCCCCCCCAGTCCAGGCAGGCATGCCCGCCTAGGCAGGGCGGGCACGCCCGCCCGGTCCAGGCGGGCATGCCCGCCCAGACAGGGCAGGGCACACCCGGCCATCCCAGGCGGGCGTCCAAAAAAAAAAAAAAAAAAAAAAAAAAGAGAAACAAAAAGGGGGGGGCAAAGTGCTTTTTTTTTTTTTTAAATTGCTTTCTTTTCTGTTCAAATCTAATAAACATGCATACTTTTAGTATTAACCAAATGCAGGTACAAATAAGTTAAGTACGGAGATACAGGCCAAGATTCGGTACAGGAAAATAAAGGAAAGCAAGGAAGTCTAGCAGCTATCAGCGGCGAGACCTCCTCCTCCTCCGGTCGTCAAAAGCCTGCAGTGTCCAAGCTGAAGTTAGTTCCTCCTGCATTCCAAGGATTAGCTCCATCATCTGACTGATCAAGCCGTCAGGGACCTGGAAGTCACACAAAAAAATATATATATAAGTCAATATACAAATCTCTTATAAATCCTTTTTATGAGAGATTTATCAGTCATCACCTCATTAATGTCATCAGGAGGAAGAGCCAGGCGATTCACACGCTCCAGGGACACCTCCCGAAGAGATGAAGTACCCTCAGGAGTGTAATAGGAAATGCTGTATGGAAGATGCAAATTGGCCAAACCCGGATGGACTGGCCTGGTAGCCTCTGAAATAGCCTGGGGAATTCTGAAGGCACCAGCCGCATGGCTGGGGCCAGCTCGAGACGGACCCTCCACCGGAGTAGAAGAAGAAGGATGGGACGTAGGCCTCCTCCTTGGAGTCCTGGCCGAGGAGCCTGAAGCCCGAGAGGAACGGGTGCCGAGCGGCTAGAAAGGGGTCGACCTCAGGAGATTGTCAAGCCTAGAGCCGATGGGCCGCATCAGAAACACCTGGCAGAATTCGTCATAATCTCCACCCCGGATCAATTCCATGTGTGGGATACCTTCAGTATGGGCATCTGTAAGAACCATCTGTTTGCCCGCTCGCATGTCCTCAGGAGGAGGAAGAGGAACGGAGCGGCAGCCCCTAACCTGGAAGTGCACTCGCTCACCCAGGTAATAACGTCTCAGAACGGGATGTGATAAGACAAACCGCCGCCGAGATAGAGCCTCTGATCGCCTGAAATGGGGATCAGCCTCAATCCAACGTTGGAGTCGGGTATTCATCGCCCCTACCTCAGCCTGTGTAAGGGAAGCAAATGTGTCAATAAATCTTTTCTTTTTTTTCACACGACCAAAGGAAATTAAGGGAGCACTCGCCTGCTCTATGGTACAAGTATCGAAGAAGCTCCGCAAATCCCCTAAAGACTTCTGACGTAGAACAGACTGGTGATTAGCTCGGTACCATCTCCAAGCCAAAGGTACCAACCCTAGCCCAAGATCAGTATGAGTCAGCTCTGGGCGGAGGTAGGGAAAATACTCAAAAGCCCAAGTCTGCAAAAACGAAGGAATGGATCAATAATAAAAATGGGGGGGAAAAGAAAAGGAAAAGACAGCACAGAATGAGGATATGCTCTTTACATTACCTCCCAGAAATAGTAGGTCTCGCTGAGCTTACAGTGGCCTCGACTCAGATCGCACATATCATCATACATGCGGCTCAGAATAGCACCGGCCCAGTCGTACTCAGTAAGATGGGCCAAGTCCTCCAAACTCTTCAAAATAGAGGGATTAAACTTCTCTTTTCTGTTAGACCAGAAAGACGACGCAAACAAGAGCAACAAAGTGAATCTAGCTACTTGAGTAGCCGTTAGCTCTCCCTGTCTATGTCTGGCATAAATGTCAGGGGCCTGGAGAGATAACCAGTGCCTCGAAACACTCAGATCGGGAGTAGAATAGCTAGGTCTAACAATCCGGGGAAGGTCAATCCCTATCAGCTCCGTCATTCGGTCGGGGGTGACCGCAGTCCTCCAATCGTCATATAGCTCGATCGGCCGAGTACCAAAAGGAATCCCAGAAATCAATGAAAAGTCGATCGGGGTCATCGTCATCTCACCCCAAGAGAAGTGGAAAGTGTTGGTGGTGTGCCACCATCTCTCAGCCAACGCACCCAGTAGGCTCTTATAATTTTGCCTACCCAGCTCGAGGTTTCTTAAGAAGTCTAGGTGAGAAGGGCCAATGATGGCTCCGACCGGGTTATTATGATCAAGTATGTCAAACGGGATCTCAGCAATGGAGGACTCGCCTACGTCCAGCCTAATGTATGCACCCTAAAAGGTAAAACAGTTTAAGGTTATCCTTTGGTTCCTAACTAAAAGATATCCTAATCCCCTCCTAGTATGCATACTAATAAAAATAGTGAGCGCAAAAAGAAATCACAATTTGGCCTAAGGCCCAAAAGATCACAATTTGGCCTAAGGCCCAGAAATCACAGTTTGGCCTAAGGCCCAAAAAATTACATTTCGGCCTAAGGCCCAAGATCACAATTTGGCCTAAAATGATATGCCAAACAAAGCAAGCGTACCTGGGCAAAGACGCCGGTCATAGAAGCGTGAGTATCAGCATCCGCCATGTGATCGACATCACTGAAAGACATCTCCAGAGACTCCAGCAGATCCTCGTCGCTGCCATAATCGGAGAAAGCCATGATGAGAGATTTGGGAGAATTTGAGAGAGAGCCTTAGAGTAAGAGGATGGAAATGAGTGAAAAATGAAAGTTTAAGCTATTTATAGAGAAAAAAAGGAGCCAAAAGGCGGGTCTTCTGGACGCGTCTATTTTTCGCCTTCAAAATTTGTGTTTCAGACAACCACCGACTCCCATAAATCATTTTTACTGTCGCCGGTGGGGGGCAGCTGTGAATACTCAAATTTTGAGGCTCAAAGAGCCACTTTTTCCGGACTGCAAACAGTCCGGTCAGACCGGAGGTCATTCAAAAAGTTCACCGGAAGTGTGCCAATATGGCACTTGAAATGTCCGAAAAATTACGAGGATCATGGAACTGGTCTCGGAATATTTTTTGGAGGTCCGGAACTCCCGGAAAAGCATCCGGAACGAAAAAAGAGAGAAAAAAAAAAAAAAAGGCACACATGCCCGCCCGCAGGGGTGGGCATGCCCGCCCAGCTAGGGCGGGCACGCCCGCCCAAGCCTGGCGGGCGCACCCGCCCAACCCAGGCGGGCATGCCCGCCTTCATGGGCGGGCACGCCCGCCCTCGAAGGCGGGCAGGGGCGCCCGGGGTCACATTTTTTCCTATAAAAAATGGATTTGGGGCTCCGTTTTGAGACACTCAGTCTGTGTTGACGGACGCTCTTTCTCCCTACGCTCTTTGCAATTCTTTACTGCTTTCTTGCATTTTTTTTTTAATTTTAGTTTTACTTTATTTTTTGTGATACTTGGTCACTTAAAATTAAACTAAAATTAATTCCCTTAACGAGGAGCTTAACCTGGAGTTAAGAAGCGGTCGACGATTAAATCAGGTACGTAAGTTAAACTTACCTATTTAATTTTAGCACTTCATGCATGCTTCCTTTCTACTCCTAAAAAAATTCTACAACTGCATAAATGCATTCATACCATCATATAGGCATGTAAATTGCCTCAATTAAAATATGATTAAGCTAAATGCCCGGTTAATTAATAGTCGTGGCATTAAAGTTTAAATCCGACAATATCGGCTTAAAATATCTAGCCTCTCAATGGCTATGGTATGATTGCCTTTATTTCGAACAATTTTCAGCTTAAGTCCAATTAATCAATAATTGTGGCTAAAAGCCTTAATCAATCACGTTTTGGCAACAAATTGCCTACAGTTAAATCAATCTTTTGGCAAAATGCCTTAAAATTAATCAATTCTTTTTGGCTAAAAGCCTTAAATTAATCAATTTTGGCGACAAACGCCCAATCAATCAATTTTTAGGCAATAAATTGCCTAAATCAATTCTTTTTGGCTAAAAGCCTTAAAATCAATCATTTTTGCGACAATCGCCTAAAAATTAATCATTTTTGGCAACAATTGCCTAAATCAATCCTTTTGGCTAAAAAGCCTTAATTCATTTTTGGCAAGCAAATAAGTCCAATCAAACACATCTTTTTGGCTAAAAGCCATTAAAATCAACACTTTTGGCATCAAATGTCTAAAAATCAACTCTTTGGCAAAATGCCTAAACAAAATGCACAAAGCATACACACACTCATGCATAAAGCATACCCCTTCAAAGCCCTTCAAAGAAGGCCTATCGAACTACGTGGACTTTGATCTTCCATTCAAACGGAAGTACGTAGGCACGTTCGGGATTTCACCCCGGGCGGCAAGTCAAAATCACATAAACATTTTCCATTGGTCCAAATCACATCATCATTTACCCTGCAAAGCATTCATTATTCATGGTTAGTTTATCAGCATGACATAGTCTCGGGATCCACCTCGGGTTCGTTGACCATGCCTTAAACATTTGGGATAATTAATCTAGCATCTAGGTTAATTAAAATTGGAGTCACTTAGGGTTTTTTCCTAGTTTACCCTAAAATAATTAAACAAGGTGGCGACTCATACATTCACGTGCATTTCTGCCCTTTGTCATATGCATTTCACATGCCATGACATTTTGGGGAGGGGTTCACAATAGCCTTGTTTGCAGCCTCTACGGCCCCATTTGTCTGTGGGCGATAGGGTGAAGACTTGCGATGCTGAATCTTCTTTTGCTTCAGTAGGTCCGAAAATTCACTTTGAAAGTGAGATCCGTTATCCGTGATGATCTCAAATGGTGTCCCATACCGACAAAGGATGTTGGTACGAACGAACTGTGCTGCCTTCCTGGCATTCAAAACGGAATAAGAAACCGCCTCAATCCACTTAGTAAAATAATCAACAGCGACCAGGATGAATTGATGGCCATTGGAAGCCTTTGGATGGATCTTTCCGATCACGTCTATACCCCAAGTTGCGAAAGGCCATGGTGAAGTAATGGGATTCAGATTGACTGGAGGCCGCTTTTGTAGTTTAGCAAAAATTTGACATTCATGGCATTTCTGCGCATGCCTCACGCAATCTGCATTCATGGTTGACCAATAATAACCTAGGTTCATGATTTTTCGAACCAAGACTATCCCATGCATATGTGGACCGGACTCCCCATTATGTAGGGAATTCATGATGTTTTGAGCTTCTCCTTCATCAACGCACCTTAGGTGCAGACCATTCCAACTCCTTTTATACAGGGCTCCCCCAGTAAGGAAATATCCAGATGCTAACTGTCTCAATGTCCGTTGATCAGTCTTGTTGGATCCCTCCGGGTAGACTTCATTCTGAAGATAATTCTGTATATCCCAAAACCACGGCTTGTCATCGATTAGATTCATGACATGCGCTGGCTGTTTCTGCAGCCGAACCGTCAGAGGTCGGATGATTTGATCTCCCCCTACATTAACCATGGAGGCCAAAGTAGCCAGAGCATCTGCAAACTGATTTTTGGCGCGTGGCAGGTAGTGGAAAGATAGTTCCTCAAACTGTCGAGCTAATTCGTCCAAGCGTCGTAGGTAAGGAACCAACCGCTCTTCCTTAATTTTCCATTTCCTTAAAGCTTGAGAGACTATCAGGTTGGAATCTCCGAAAACCCTAAGGATTTTTATCTCTTTTTCCAGGGCCGCTTCTAACCTTTTGATGCAAGCTTCATACTCGGCTTCGTTGTTGGTACAATCGAAATCTAGTTTGACTGCGATTGGGACGTATTCTCCACAAGGAGTTTTGAATACGACTCCAACCCCGTTTCCATGGTAGTTTGAAGCTCCATTGAAGTACATCTCCCAGACCTCACTTTCCAAGCTCAACAAGTCTTCATCAGGAAATTCTACCTCCGGCATTTGGTCTTCGACCGGCAATTCTGCTAATTGATCAGCCAAGGCTCCGCCTTTCACTGCCTTCCGTTGTACAAATTTTAAATCGTAGGCTGCGAGCACCGACACCCACTTAGCCATTTTACAGTCAAGAACCGACCTCTCCATAAGGAATTTCAAGGGGTTCGATTCAGAAATCACATATGTAGTGTAAGACGAGAGGTAGTGCTGCAGCTTTGTACAGGCCCAAACTAGAGCCAGGCACAGCTTCTCTATTTTATTGTATTTTAACTCATATTCTAGCATCCTTTTGCTGAGGTAATACACGACATTTTCTGTCCTTGAATCTTCTGCTTGTTGAGCTAGCATTGCACACATCGCTTCTTCTGTCACTAATAGATACAATAGCAAAGGCTTTCCTAGCCTTGGTGGTTGTAAAACTGGCGGGGATAGCAGATATTGCTTGACTTGGTTGAAAGCTTTCTGACAATCCTCATTCCATTTGACTGCTACTCCTTTCCTGAGTAGTTTGAAAATCGGACCACAAGTATCGGCCAATTGATTGATAAATCGGCTGATGTACTGTAGCCTTCCCAGGAAACCCCGAACCTCTTTTTCCGTCTTCGGCGCTGGCATTTCCAGAATGGCTTTGGCTTTCGAAGGGTCAATCTCTATGCCCTTCCGACTGACCATGTGCCCCAGAAATACTCCGGATGTAGCTCCAAACAGACATTTTGCCGGATTGAGCTTTAAATGGTACTTTCGAAGTCTAAGGAAGAACTTCTCAAGCGCTGTCGTATGTTCTTCAGCTGTTTTTGATTTGACAACCATATCGTCCACATATACTTCTACTTCTTTGTGAATCATGTCATGGAAGATGGTTGTCGACATTCGTTGATAGGTTGCCCCGGCATTTTTGAGCCCAAAAGGCATGACCCTGTAGCAGTAAGTTCCCCACTCCGTGGTGAACGCCGTTTTCTCTTTGTCTGGCTCATGCATCATTATTTGATTATAACCGACAGCAAGATCAGTCAAGGAGACCATCTCGTGTCCAGCCATTCGGTCCACTAACAAGTCGATGTGCGGCAGAGGGAAATTGTCCTTCGGACATGCTTTATTCAAATCACGGTAGTCCACACACATTCGCACTTTTCCATCCTTCTTCGGCACCGGCACGATGTTCGCTAACCACGTCGGGTAGGCAATAGGTTCTATGAACTTGTTCTCCAGCTGCTTGGCAACTTCCTCCTTGATTTTCAAGGACCATTCTGTTTTCACCCTTCTTAGCTTCTGTTTCACTGGCTTAGCCTCTGGATACACTGGAATCTTGTGCACCACTATTGCTGGGTCAATTCCGGTGATGTCACTTGCTTTCCACATGAAGCAATCAGCAAATTTCTTCAAACATTCACTGACCTGTTCCCTGTTCATGCAATCAGATGCAATGTATGTATGTTCATTTTCTTCCTTGCCAATTACTATTTTTTCCTTTTCATTTTTTATTTCATTTATTTGATTGTTTTTGCTTGGAAATGCTTGGAAAGATAGACACGCAGGGTAATCAAGAATTTGCAAGCCTTTATTAATTATGACAGAATCGTCTTCAAAGAATACATCAAATTTGAAATCTGGATCTTCTAGATCCGACGCAGATGACTCGGAACTGGAACTAGACTCTGACTCGGTTTCAGACTCGGGGTCAGACTCGGACTCAGTACAGGACTTTATTACAGACTCCGGTACTAGGTTTGACTCGGGAGGGGGTTTATCAGCAGTGCGCTCCTCCTCGGTGTACCAGTTGGTGAGAGGTCCTTCATTCGGCTTGATCAGATCTAGCAGGTCTCGGTTCTCATCATTTCCTGTGATAACCGCAACTTCGTCAAAGAGACTAGGTTGCATGAAGTCTTCTGCTTCCAGTTCAGTTACTGTTTCGGGCCTGTTGCCCCAGACATCTGAGAATATCTCCAACCCAGGCAGCATCTTCTTAGCGGTTGGGCAGAAAAAGGGTTCTCGGAAGCCACAGTAAGGAACTGCTTCTCCCAATTTACGGAAATAACTGTTCAAAGTCGAAAAGTAAGGCCGTATCTGTACACTCTCTTTCCTTCCCCCTCTGGTTCTCTTGGCACGGTCTTCATTAGTGGGCTCATAGCCCAGCCCGAAGGTTCCCTCATTCACTGGACACTCCCAGGCTTGCAGTTTGGGGTATGTTTTCCCAAATCTGGCCATAACCTTTCCTGGCAGATAGGACATCTTAAGCATCAAGGGCACTATGTAGTTTATTTGCACCGTCCCGAAATCAAAGAGAATTCGAGAGTTTGCAGTCTTTCCTTCTATGAACTGCACAGTGTCATACTGAAATCCCGAGAGGGGTAGGTTGGCAGTTTCAGGGTTGACCTCAAAGAGAGGCTGGCCCTTTGGCTTTTTGAGCTGGCTATAGTCATCCCCCTGAATGGTGATGACTTTGTCCTCGTAGGGAAACTTGACCTTTTGGTGCAAGGACGAGGGTACTGCCTTAGTGTGGTGTATCCATGGTCGGCCCAGAAGCAGGTTGAAGCTAGTCGGTACATCAATTACTTGGAAAGGGACTTCCATCACAGCTGGCCCAACTGTTAACTTTAGCATAGCAACCCCCAACACTTCCCTCCGGGTGCTGTCATAGGCCTTCACTATCTGGTCCGAGGGAGTGAAGTCAGTTTCTTCCAACCCTAGACAGCTGGCTACTCTTAGTGGGCAGACGTTCAGCGCCGACCCATTATCAATGAGAACCATGGGCACGGTTTTGTCTCGAGTCTGAACAGTGACATAAAGAGCATTGTTATGACTGCCTCCCTCCTTGGGCAAATCGTCATCAGAGAAACCGATGCTTCGTGTTTTAGATGATTGGGTGAGGGTGGATACTAGCACTTCAGGGCTAACTTCCACAGGCGTCTGAAGTTGACTCAAAGCCTTGCAAAGAGCTTGGCGATGAGGAAAGGATGATGCCAAAAGTTCCCAGATTGACACCCTAGCTTGTGTCTTTTTTAATTGTGACAGCACCGGGTCCTCCTTTGGCTCCTCTGCCCTCTGGTAGGGTTTATTTTGAATTTTGTCCAAAACTAACGGTTCATATTGTCTCCCGCTCCTGGTTATAGCATCAAGTTCTCCGGTTAGGTCATTCAAATCCAAGACACAGATGTTATTCATTTCTAGGAACAGTTCGAAAGGATCGATCAGTTCCTGATCAGCCATAATAGCATTTACCCTGTGATTTGGTAAGGGGTTAGTACTAATGTTTGGCTTACTTCTGGGAATAATTGAACCGTTGTCCACCAGGTCCTGGATGCGGTTCTTGAGCGTCCAACATGCTTCAGTCTTGTGCCCATGCCCCTGATGATACTCACAGTATTCACCAGCCCTGTAATTCCTTGGTAATGGATTTGGTGGTGGCCTTGCTTCCAAAGGCTTGATGTAGTTGGCCTTGACGGCCTCTCTGAATACGACAAGGATCGGCATCCCGAGATCAGTATAAGTTCTTCTGGATGAATGATTATTATTTCTCATGTTCCCCACACGTAAAGGATTCGTGGGGGTGATGCTAGCCACTTCGTGGACCTTGCTAGCTTGGCTAGGTTTCTTATACTTTGAGGTTCCTGAGTCTTCTTTCAGTTGCCCCATCTGAATCAGATCTTCTACTTTCGTAGTAGTGGCAATGAGCGACTGGAATGTTGGTAGGTACTGAGTCTGTAGTTGCTGTTGGTAGACAGGCTGCAGATTTTTTATTATTATGTCTACCTGCTCTTGTTCAGAAGGCCGGTTAATCATTTGGGAGGCTTTGGCCCTCCACCTCATAAGGAACGAGGAAAAGGGTTCATTGTTTTTCTGCTTGGTGGTTTCTAGTTCTCTTCGAGTGACATCCACCTCCATGTTATAGCGGTATTGGGAATTAAATGCATTGCAGATGTCTTCCCATGTTTTCATTTTGGATCGGTCTAAGCTGACAAACCACCTCAATGCGGCACCAGTAAGAGATTGTTGGAACAACTGAGCAAGGAGCTCGCTGCTCAATCCAAATGGGTTAAGAGCACCTACATACATTTTCAAATGAGTCTTAGGACAAGTGGTTCCATCAAATTTGTCCATGTTGGGCATCTTGAACTTAGTTGGCAACCGGGCTTCAGGGAACAAGGACAAGGAGTCCATGTCCACCACTTCCTTGTGGGTTTTGAGAGCAGTGATGGACCTTTCTAGGAGCTCTAGTTTTTCTCTCATTCTCTGAGCTTCCAGCTCAGAGGCAGTTTTAGAGGGCATATCATCCAGGTTTAGGGTAGGGTTTGCAGGTTCAGCAGCAGGACCCTGATTGGAGGCAGCAGGTCCACTTCCTCCAGCGGAAGCCCCATTTCCATTACCATTCCCATTACCCAGTTCAGCTATCAGGGCGGTCCTTTGGGCAGCCAGTGCTTCATTCATTCTGGCCTCCATTCTAGCCTCTAGTTGTTCAATGAGGGTTTGGATATCAGCAAGTGATGCCATTGGTGCAGATAAAGTTGTAGGAGTTGCAGGTGAAGCTGGTGTAGCTGGTGAAGCTGGTGATAGTACTGTAGGTGTGGCTGGCACAGTGTGAATACCTAAATTTTGAGGCTCAAAGAGCCAATTCTTTCGGACTGCAAACAGCCCGGTCGGACCAGAGGTCATTCAAAAAGTTCACCGGAAGTGTGCCAATATGGTACTTGAAATGTCCGAAAAATTACGAAGATCACGAAACTGGTCTCGGAATATTTTTTGGAAGTCCGGGACTCCCGAAAAAGCCTCCGGAAAGAAAAAAAAAGGCACGCATGTCCGCCCGCGGGGGTGGGCATGCCCACCCTCAAGGACGGACGCACCCGCCCTGCAAAGGCGGGCACGCCCGCCCAACCTGGGCGGACATGCCCGCCCAGCATGGGCGGGCATGCCCACCCTCAAGGACGGACGCACCCGCCCTGCAAAGGCGGGCACGCCCGCCCAGACCAGGCGGGCACGCCCGCCCAGCCCAGGCGAGCATGCCTGCCCTCGAGGGCGGGCAGGCGCGCCCGGGGTGCGTTTTTTCTCTATAAAAGACGGCTCTGGGGCTCCGTTTTGAGGCACTCAGTCTGTGTTGACGGACGCTCCTTCTCCCTACGCTCTTTGCGATTCTTTACTGCTTTCTTGCATTTTTTAATTTTAATTTTATTTTATTGTTGTGATACTTGGTCACTTAAAATTAAATTAAAATTAATTCCCTTAACGAGGAGCTTAACCTGGAGTTAAGAAGCGGTCGACGATTAAATCAGGTACGTAAACAAAACTCTGCCTATTTAATTTTAGCACTTCATGCATGCTTCTCTTCTACTCCTTTTAATTCTACAACTGTATAAATGCATTCATGTCATCATATAGGCAAGTAAATTGCCTCAATTAAAGTATGATTAAGCTAAATGCCCGGTTAATTAATAATCGTGGTATTAAAACCTAAATCCGACAATATTGGCTTAAAATATCTAGTCTATCAATGGCTATGGTATGATTGCCTTTATTTCGGACAATTTTCGGCTTAAGTCCAGTTCATCAATAATTGTGACTAAGTAGCCTAAATTATTCACGTTCTTTTGGCATTAAATTGCCTACATTGCAGTTTGATTAATTACTTTTGGTAAACAAATTGCCAATAAGTAAGATCAGTTATTTTTTAGCAATAAAACGCTTAAATCAAAGTTTTGGCAAAATGCCTTAAAACTAAATCAATCTCTTTGGCTTTAAAGCCTTAAATCATTCAATTTTGGCGATAGTCGCCTAAATAAATCATCAATCAATTTTGGCAACATCTTGCCTAAATCGGCACTTTTTGCTAAAAGCTTTCAAATCAACACATTTTGGCTAAAAGCCTTTAAAATCAATTTTTCGGCAATTAAATTGCCTAAATCACAAAATGTTTTGGCTAAAAGCCTTAATTCATTTTTTTGGCAAACAAATAAGTCCAATCAACATTTTTCTGGCACACAAATAAGTCCAATCAAAACTTTTTGGCAAAATGCCTAAAACAATCAATTCTTTGGCACAATGCCTAAACAAAATGCACAAAGCATACACACACTCATGCATAAAGCATCCCCATTCAAAGCCCTCTTAAAGAGGCCTATCGAACTACGTTGACTTTGATCTTCCATTCAAACGGAAGTACGTAGGCACGTTTGGGATTTAACCCCGAGCGGCAAGTCGAAATCACCTTAAACACATCATTCACCTTGTAAAGCATTCATTCATGGTTAGTTCATCAGCATGACATAGTCTCGGGATCCATCTCGGGTTTGCACACCATGCCTTAGACATTGGGATAATTAATCTAGTAATTAGGTTAATTTAAATCGGAGTCACTTAGGGTTTTTTCCTAGTTTACCCTAAAACAATTAAACAAGGTGGCGACTCACACATCACGTGCATTTCTTCCTTAGTCACATGCATCTCACGCATTTGATATTTGGGGAGGGGTTCACAGTTTGGCGACTCTGCTGGGGATTAAATGTAATCTTTTTGCATAAAAGTGGACTACAATTGCTATGTGAACTAACCAGCCCTTCTTTAGGGTTTTATTTTACAATGCTTTGTTTTGCAGGGTACCCTAGCAAGGATTAAGTATTCTTTCTTTAAGAATGCTTAAAAAAGGAAAATTTGAACTTGATTGGAATTTACTTTAAATCATTTAAATTTGTTGATTAATTTGCACGATTGAGATTCTTTTTCTCCATTGCATAAAAAATGAATTTCAAATGAATTTCTTCTCTCTCTGTTCAAACTTCTGAGTCTGGATAGCAAGTAGCGCTGATCGGCAGGTCTCTTTGATTATGTCGATGGACAGCCAAAGCGTCCTCCCTATTACCGCAAACCACTCCTAATCCTTTTGGCAGTGGCCCATGAGTATGCGTACTGTTGGACCCACGTGAAACTCTTTGTTTCACATGTGGTTAGGTATATCTATACTCAAGGTTCAAGGGTCCCTTATAAGCCAATTCTCTATTTGTGTCATAGCCTATAGAACCTATCCTTTAGGACTGTATGCACCCAATGATACGAATCATATCATTAAACGAAGTATGACGTGATGTTGTGCGCATTCATGACATATCATCTCATTAAAAAGAACATTCCATTTCAAAAGCCGAAAAATCACATTTTGGTCCCTGAGACCTGAAAAATTCCTAATTTGGCCCCCAGAGGCCCAAAAATTTCCAATTTGGCCATAGAGGCCCAAAAATTCCCATTTTGGCCCCGAAGGCCGAAAAATTCTCAATTTGGCCCCGAAGGCCCAAAAATTCCTAATTTGGCCCCGAAGGCCCAAAAATTCCCAATTTGGCCCCAAGGGCCCAAAAATTCCCATTTTGGCCTCTAAGGCCCAAAAATTCGCATTTAGGCCCCTAAGGCCCAAAAATTCGCATTGTGGCCCTTAAGGCCCAAAAAAAAAAAAAAAAAAAAAGAAATTCTTTGAGAACTTAGGGCCTTTCGAAAAGTCGAGGTGTCCAACCCTAAGCACTCTACCTCACACTATCTCACATACCCTATGAAAAATACCTTATATAGGATAGTCTAATCATTTTGACTATGTCCTTTCACAGGTGCCCCTCCAAAGACCACCCGTACCTGAAACACCAACTGAGCTCTCACCCACAAGTCCAACAACCCCAACTGCACCAATGGCATCACTGTCTGACATTCGAAACCTTATGGAACAACTGGAGGCTAGGATGGAGGCCAGAATGAATGAGGCCTTAGCTGCACAGAGGACCGCCCTGATAGCTGAATTGGGTAATGGTAATGGAAATGGGGCTTCAGTCGGGGGAAGTGGACCTGCCACCTCCAATCAGGGGCCTACTGCTGAACCAACAAACCCTACCTTAAACCTAGATGACATGCCCGCCAGAACTGCTTCTGAGCTGGAAGCTCAGAAAATAAGGGAGAAACTAGAACTGTTGGAAAGGCCAATTATTGCCCTTAAAACTCACAAGGATGTGGTGGACATGGACTCCTTGTCCCTGTTCCCCGAAGCAAGATTACCTACAAAATTCAAGATGCCTAACATGGACAAGTTTGACGGAACCACTTGTCCCAAAACGCACCTGAAAATGTATGTGGGTGCCCTCAACCCGTTTGGCCTGAACAGCGAGCTCCTTGCTCAGTTGTTTCAGCAATCTTTGACTGGTGCTGCATTAAGATGGTTTGTAAGCTTGGATCGTTCCAAAATGAAGAATTGGGAGGACATATGCAATGCTTTCAACACGCAGTACCATTATAATATCGAAGTGGATGTTACTCGGAGGGAGCTGGAAACCACTAAACAAAAGAACAATGAGCCCTTCTCCTCGTTCCTTTCGAGGTGGAGAGCCAAAGCTGCTCAAATGATCAACCGACACTCTGAGCAGGAACAAGTTGACATAATAATCAAGAATTTACTGCCTGTCTACCAGTCACAGCTTCAAACACAATACTTGCCTACGTTCCAATCGCTCATTGCGACTGCAACTAAGGTGGAAGACTTAATCCAGTTGGGTCAACTCAAAGAAGACTCATACAAGAAGCAGAATCATACTGGACTTTGAAAAACCGTCTACAAGACCTGGTTGACAATGGGTTCATCATCCCCAGGAGCAAGCTGAACATCAACCAATCCCTTGCCTAACCATTGGGATTAATGCAAAAAAATTTTTGCTGAACAAGAATTGTTCGATTCTTTCGAACTTTTCTTAGAAATGAATGAAGTTTGTGTCTGAGAAGGTTGAGATCAAGCCTCCAAAAGAACAAAGGAATTGGTCAAGACCAACAACAACTTGTCTGATCGATTTAAGCATCGAGAAGAACAAAGTCACTACAGTCAATCCAATCCTAGTTTATCACAGTCCATTTAGAGTCTATCTTTTAGGGTCTAGTCTTTTCTTTTCATTTTCATTTCAATTCAAGTTTTCATTTGTAAATCTAAGTGTCTTTTGTACACAAATTTTGTCTTATCAATAGAAAGGGATCAGTTTACGTTCGAATCATGTTTATACTCTTTCCTTACCCTTTCCTATGAAAGCACAAAAAAAAGAAATAAAAAAAAATAATAATAATAAAAAATTAAAAAAAATGATGATAAAAAAAAAAGATAATAAAAATTGGCAAAGAAAAATGCATTCATTTGCTCTGCATCACTCAAAGCTGGGGGCATCCTAAGAAGCACCATCAAAGGGGAAGTTTTGAAGGGTAATCATGGAAAGGATCCAGCAAAGGGTACGCAAGACTTTAAACAGTGCCGAGGCAAAGCCGATTGAAGGGGTTAGGGCCAGAATGGTTTCTCCAAAAACCCAGGAACGGAAGATGCTCCGATAGAGAGGTGTCTGAATTTTGAGCTTGAAAGCGACAGAATGAAGAAGTTATGTTTGGAATTGGGTTGGGTCTGCACGAAGTCGCAATGCTACCCATACACTACTCAAGTCATCTCAGAATCAAGTTGCCTCGAAATTCTTTATGGAGAGGCTGCTTCTAAGCGAGCAAAAGGAAAAACGGGACAAAAGGAACCCCTGGTCAAAAGGAAGCAAACAAGCAAAAAACGGGTCAAAAGGAACCTCTGACAAAGCTACAGGAAATCAAGTTGTCAAAAACGGGTCAACTGCAAGCTCTCCGTTAAATTCAAGCCCATCGAGGGTAGAGGACAAATCATTTCAGCCATAAGGACAAAGACCAAGCGACTGCCCACATTTTGAGAAAGCAAGTTAAAAGAAGCAGTCATTTCCACAAATTGGATGACAACAAACACCTTGAAAATCAAGCGCCAAGCATGGCACAAGTACAAGTGTCCTTATAAACAAGGATCATTTCTCAAAACAAGGAAAGAGAAGAGTCTCCTCAAAATTCCTTATGGAGAGGAGAACCATTGAGGAAATAAGTTTCAAATTCAGAAGAAGATAAAGTTCAACAAAAGGAATCAAATTAACCTCAAGAATTCAAACATGGCGAAGCCACAAACTCAAAGCATAAAAGCTTCTTCAACTCAAGCCACTCAAGTTACCACCACAATGTGGGTATTCAAAACTCTTTGTGATGAATACAAGTCATATTTCAAGTCAACCAGTGGTAAAACCACTACAACAACAAAGTCAGATTCGCCTAGGGTCATCACTATCATACGAGCTCGAGTCAATAAGTTGATTCAACATCATCAAAGTCGGGAATGAATCCCGCAAAGCCGGGAAGGAATCCCGTGAAGAAATCAAGTTAGAAATGAATTCTGCATCAACATCAAGTCGGGAAAGAATCCCGCAAAGACATCCAGTCGGGAATGAATCCCGTAAAGACATCAAGCCGGGAAGGAATCCCGCGAAGAAATCAAGTCAGAAATGAATTCTACATCAACATCAAGTTGGGAAAGAATCCCGTAAAGATATCCAGTCGAGAATGAATCCCGCAAAGACATCAAGCCGGGAAGGAATCCCGCAAAGACATCAAGCCGGGAAGGAATCCCGCAAAGACAACAAGCCGGGAAGAAATCCCGCGAAGAAATCAAGTCAGAAATGAATTCTGTATTAACATCAAGCCGGGAAGAAATCCCGCGAAGAAATCAAATCGGAAATGAATTCCACAATCAGCATTAAGGCGAAATTGAATTTTGCCCCAACAGTAAGTCGAAAATAAATTCCGCACCAAGACGGAAAGGAATTCCGCACTAACATCAAGTCGGAGATGAATTCTGCACCAGCCGAGCATGAAGCTCGCATCCCTGAACGAACTACATTAGACCTGATTCTCTTTGGAAAAAAGAAATTATATATCGGAGATATGTAGGCAGCCCTCATTGGGCGCGGTCTAAACATTAATAAAAAAATCATTTCATAATTCATTTCTTCTTTGCAAAAAAAAAAAAAAAAAAAAAAAAGTGAAAAAAAAACCCGCTAAGTTGAAAACCCGAAAGGGCGGCTTAGGCAAAAAGGGGGTAGCTCGCTAAGCTGAAAACCCGAAAGGGCGGCTTAGACAAAAATTAGAGCTTGAATAAATAAAAGTTGGCAAATGCTTGGAAAGTTCAAACGCCTAATGACAAAGTCAAATAATCCAGAATCAAGCAAGAGAGTCCAAAATAACTAAAGAAAGTGTAAAGCATACATCAAAAGATAAATCCAAAGTCCCAAACGAAAGGCAAAACAAGAAAAAAATCACAAAAGTTCATAAGAGTCTAGGTATCCCGTCGCCTCCGCGGAGCGGCATCCTCTGAGTCTTCTACTGAACTCTGCCCAGCCTTGCCTGTCCGAGGGGCCAGCACAATCTCCTCACCTGTCCCAACCTCCTCTTCAGCATCAGCCTGAACCCAACCTTCGAGAACACTCAGCAGTGCAGTCCTCCTTGGTCTTTCAATCGGCCAGACAGCGGTAATGAACCAGGCCCGGTACTCGGGAGAAGTCTGAACCCTGGTAGGATCAGGTAAAGGTCTAACCATACGGTGATCTCTAACCCAAGCTTTAAGAACAGCTCGGGTAACACCAGTAGTAATCACAGAATCAGCTGAAAAGTCATCCATAATAGGGACAGTTTGATCTATCCCCATCTGCCTCAGAACGCGCGAAGCGCAGTACCAAGTACAGTGTGTGAGGCCTAGGAGATAAACCCGAGAATGACGAAAGCTGACCTGAATAAAGCGGTTGATATTGTACCAAGGGACGAACCACAGTATCTCATTTGGACCCAATTCAACCAGCCATGAAGTCCATGTTTCAGTAGAAGGGTGGGAGAGCAAGATTTTCCGCATGCGATATTGAGAAGAATTGTAGGGAAGAGAGGTTGGAGCAGCCACTACTTGGAGGTGATCCCTCAACCAAACCTGAATAATGGATCTTTTCCATTATAAAAAAAAAAAAAGAGGAAGAAGAAGAATGAGGAAAGATGATAGGGAGAAATACCTGCAAAATAATGGGAGAAACGGTCCAATCGTCGAACCCTAAAGCGGCTCTGTCAAGACTTCTAATGGTCTCAGCCAGCACAATACCGCCAATGCAACCCATGTCCTCCATTTGCCAAACCATAGGGCAAAGCCGCAAGTCTCCAAAACCCGGGTCCCGGTTGAATAAGAAACCAGCCAATAAGCAGAAAACCAGGGCCCGCATCCTCAGCCTCATCCGGTCAGGGTCGTCCAAGCAAGTCTCTGAAAATTCATCAATCAGAGGCAGCAGAATCGCCTTCTGATCATCCACAATCATAGCCCTAGCCTGTGGCCGGCTAAACCGAAACAAGTTCTCAAATGACTTAACATACCCAACTTTCACCTCGTGCCTAACCAAGGGAGCATTGGGATCACACCCTATAATCGCACAAAATTCCTCAAAAAGAGGGCACATTTCCTCCATCATAGCCCCAAACCGAAAAACGTGAGCCTCAGGATCCCAAAATCTAATACAGGCTCGCACAAAGTCCCAGTCAACTACTACGCCCCTAAGAGTGATAACAGGAGAAATTCCGTACCTCCCCAAATTGATCTTTTCAACTTTGGAGAGACTCCTGGTCCAGCTATGCATGCTATGATTGTAAAAGGGATTCATGTTTCTTATTTATTTATCCTTCCTGTTTTTATTAAAAAAAAAATAATAAATATAATAATAAATAAAATAAATAATAATAAGTAAAAAAAAAAAAAAAAAGGAGGGAAGAGAGAGAACTGACCTAAATAGTTGTTTAAGCACAGTGTTCGAGAGTCAGAATGAAAAAAAAGGGGCTGAAAGCAGCCTTTTTATTGAGAAAGTCGCGCCTAAGGGCGGCTGCCCGCGCCCTCTAAGGCGGGTATGCCCACCTGAAAGGCGGGCACGCCCGCCCGGTTAGGGTGGGCATGCCCGCCCTGCATGGGCGGACATGCCCGCCCAGGAAGGGCGGGCACGCCAGCTCAGCGTGGGCGCACATGCCCGCCCAGCTAGGGCGGGCACGCCCGCCCAGCGTGGGCGCACATGCCCGCCCAGCCCAGGCAGGCAAAAAAAAAAAAAAAAAATAGAAATAAAAATAGAAAATAACTTTTTCCTTTTCTCTTTCGAAAAAAAAAGAGAAACAAAGTGTGTACTTTTTTAATCCTTTTCTGCTCAAATCTAATGCATGCATACTGTCAGGTACAAATAAGTTGAGCACAGAAATACAGGCCAAGTTTCAATACAGTAAAAAAAAAAAAAAAGAGAGAGGGAAAGAAAGTAAAGGAAAGCAAAGAAGTCTAGCAGCTATCAGCGGCGAGACCTCCTCCTCCTCTGGTCGTCAAAAGCCTGCAGTGTCCAAGCTGAAGTTAGTTCCTCCTGCATTCCAAGGATTAGCTCCATCATCTGACGGATCAAGCCGTCAGGAACCTGGAAATCACACAAAAATACAAAGTCAATATACAAATCTCATATGAATCCTTTTTTATGAGGGATTTACCAGTCATTACCTCATTAATGTCATCAGGAGGAAGAGCCAGGTGATTCACACGACCCAGGGATACCTCCCTAAGAGACGAAGTACCCTCAGGAGTGTAATAGGAAATGCTGTATGGAAGGTGCAAATTGGCCAAGCCCGGATGGACAGGCCTGGTAGCCTCTGAAATAGCCTGGGGAATCCTGAAGGCACCAACCGAATGACTAGGGCCAGCTCGAGACGGACCCTCCACCGGAGTAGAAGAAGAAGGCTGGGTCACAGGCCTCCTCCTTGGAGTCCTGGCCGAAGAACCGGAAGCCCGAGAGGAACGGGTGCCAAGCGGCTGGGAAGGAGTCGACCTCGGGAGACTGTCGAACCTGGAGCCGATGGGCCGCATCAGAAACACCTGGCAGAATTCGTCATAATCTCCACCCCGGATCAATTCCATGTACGGGATACCCTCAGTATGGACATCTGTAAGAACCATCTGTTTGCCCGCTCGCATGTCCTCAGGGGGAGGAAGAGGAACGGAGCGGCAGCCCCTAACCTGGAAGTTCACTCGCTCACCCAGGTAATAACGTCTCAGAACAGGATGTGATAAGACAAACCGCCGCCGAGACAGAGCCTCTGATCGCCTGAAATGGGGATCCTCCTCAATCCAATGTTGGAGTCGGATGCCCATCGCCCCTACTTCAACCTATGTAAGAGAAGCAAATGTGTTAATAAATCTTTTTTTTTTTTTTTTACATAACCAAGAGAAATTAGGAATGCACTCGCCTGCCCTATGGTACAAGTATCAAAGAAGCTCTGCAGATCTCCCAAAGACTTCCGGTGTAGAATAGACTGTTGGTTAGCTCGGTACCATCTCCAAGCTAAAGGTACCAACCCTAGCCCAAGATCAGTGCGGGCCAGCTCAGGGCGGATATAGGGAAAATACTCAAAGGCCCAAGTCTGCACAAGGAAGGAAAGGATTAATAATAAAAATAAAGGGGGGGGGCACAGAATGAGGATATGTTCTTTACATTACCTCCCAGAAATAGTAGGTCCCACTGAGCCTACAGTGGCCTCGACTCAGATCGCACATATCCTCGTACATGCGGCTCAGAATAGCACCGGCCCAGTCATACTCAGTGAGGTGGGCCAAGTCCTCCAAACTCCTCAGTATAGAGGGATTAAACTTCTCTTTTCTGTTAGACCAGAAAGACGAAGCAAACAGCAGCAGCAGAGTGAATCTAGCTACCTGAGTCGCCGTTAGCTCTCCCTGTCTATGTCGGGCATAAATGCTAGGAGCTTGGGAGGATAACCAGTGCCTCGAAACACTCAGATCGGGGGAGGAATGGCTGGGTCTAACAATCCGGGGAAGGTCAATCCCTATCAACTCCGTCATTCGGTCGGGGGTAACCGCAGTCCTCCAATCGTCATACAGCTCGATCGGCCGAGTACCAAAAGGAATCCTAGAAATCAATGAAAAGTCAGTTGGGGTCATCGTCATCTCGCCCCAAGAGAAGTGGAAAGTGTCGGTGGTGTCCCACCATCTCTCAGCCAACGCGCCCAGTAAACTCTTGTAATTCTGCCTACCCAGCTCGAGATTTCTTAAGAAGCCCAGGTGAGAGGGGTCAATGATGGCTCCGACCGGGTTATTAGGATCAAGTATGTCAAATGGGATCTCAGCAATAGAGGACTCGCCCACGTCCAACCTAATGTATGCGTCCTAGAAGGTAAAACAGTTTAAGGTTATCCTTTGGTTCCTAACTAAAAGATATCCTAATCCTCCCCCAGTATCATACTAATAAAAGTGGTAAGATTCAATCACAATTTGGCCTAAGGCCCAAAAATCACGATTTGGCCTAAGGCCCAAGAAATCACGATTTGGCCTAAGGCCCAAAAAATCACGATTTGGCCTAAGGCCCAAGAAATCACGATTTGGCCTAAGGCCCAATAAATCACAATTTGGCCTAAGGCCCAGAAAATCACGATTTGGCCTAAGGCCCAAAAAAAAAATCACGATTTGGCCTAAGGCCCAAAAAAAAATCACGATTTGGCCTAAGGCCCGAAAATCATAATTTGGCCTAAGGCCCAATCACGATTTGGCCTAAGGCCCGAAAAATCATAATTTGGCCTAAGGCCCAAAAAATTCACACTTGGCCTAAGGCCCAAAAGTACAGAAGCGAAGGGAGCTTACCTGGGCAAAGACGCCGGTCATGGAAGCATGATTGTCAGCGTCCGCCGCAAGATTGGCATCGTCCACAGAAATTCCCAGAGACTCCAGGAGGTCCTCACCGCTGCTATAGCTTGGGGAAGCCATGATGAGAAAGTTGAGAGAATTTGAGAGAGCTCTTTTGATTTGGAGAGTGGAGAATAAATGAAATAATGAGTTTTTGAGCTATTTATAAGCAAATAGCCAAGAGGCGGGTCCTTTTGACGCGTCTAACATTCGCCTACAAAATTTAGTTTTCAGACAACCACCAGCGCCCATAAAAACATCTTTTATGGTTGCCGGTGGGGGGCAACTGTGAATACCTAAATTTTGAGGCTCAAAGAGCCAATTCTTTCGGACTGCAAACAGCCCTGTCGGACCAGAGGTCATTCAAAAAGTTCACCGGAAGTGTGCCAATATGGTACTTGAAATGTCCGAAAAATTACGAAGATTACGAAACTGGTCTCGGAATATTTTTTGGAAGTCCGGGACTCCCGAAAAAGCCTTCGGAAAGAAAAAAAAGGCACGCATGTCCGCCCGCGGGGGTGGGCATGCCCACCCTCAAGGATGGACGCACCCGCCCTGCAAAGGCGGGCACGCCCGCCCAACCTGGGCGGACATGCCCGCCCAGCATGGGCGGGCATGCCCACCCTCAAGGACGGACGCACCCGCCCTGCAAAGGCGGGCACGCCCGCCCAACCTGGGCGGACATGCCCGCCCAGCATGGGCGGGCATGCCCACCCTCAAGGACGGACGCACCCGCCCTGCAAAGGCGGGCACGCCCGCCCAGCCTGGGCGGACACGCCCGCCCAGCCCAGGCGGGCACGCCCGCCCAGCCCAGGCGCGCATGCCCGCCCTCGAGGGCGGGCAGGCGCGCCCGGGGTGCGTTTTTTCTCTATAAAAGACGGCTCTGGGGCTCCGTTTTGAGGCACTCAGTCTGTGTTGACGGACGCTCCTTCTCCCTACGCTCTTTGCGATTCTTTACTGCTTTCTTGCATTTTTTAATTTTAATTTTATTTTATTGTTGTGATACTTGGTCACTTAAAATTAAATTAAAATTAATTCCCTTAACGAGGAGCTTAACCTGGAGTTAAGAAGCGGTCGACGATTAAATCAGGTACGTAAACAAAACTCTGCCTATTTAATTTTAGCACTTCATGCATGCTTCTCTTCTACTCCTTTTAATTCTACAACTGCATAAATGCATTCATGTCATCATATAGGCAAGTAAATTGCCTCAATTAAAGTATGATTAAGCTAAATGCCCGGTTAATTAATAATCGTGGTATTAAAACCTAAATCCGACAATATTGGCTTAAAATATCTAGTCTATCAATGGCTATGGTATGATTGCCTTTATTTCGGACAATTTTCGGCTTAAGTCCAGTTCATCAATAATTGTGACTAAGTAGCCTAAATTATTCACGTTCTTTTGGCATTAAATTGCCTACATTGCAGTTTGATTAATTACTTTTGGTAAACAAATTGCCAATAAGTAAGATCAGTTATTTTTTAGCAATAAAACGCTTAAATCAAAGTTTTGGCAAAATGCCTTAAAACTAAATCAATCTTTTTGGCTTTAAAGCCTTAAATCATTCAATTTTGGCGACAGTCGCCTAAATAAATCATCAATCAATTTTGGCAACATCTTGCCTAAATCGGCACTTTTTGCTAAAAGATTTCAAATCAACACATTTTGGCTAAAAGCCTTTAAAATCAATTTTTCGGCAATTAAATTGCCTAAATCACAAAATGTTTTGGCTAAAAGCCTTAATTCATTTTTTTGGCAAACAAATAAGTCCAATCAACATTTTTCTGGCACACAAATAAGTCCAATCAAAACTTTTTGGCAAAATGCCTAAAACAATCAATTCTTTGGCATAATGCCTAAACAAAATGCACAAAGCATACACACACTCATGCATAAAGCATCCCCATTCAAAGCCCTCTAAAAGAGGCCTATCGAACTACGTTGACTTTGATCTTCCATTCAAACGGAAGTACGTAGGCACGTTTGGGATTTAACCCCGAGCGGCAAGTCGAAATCACCTTAAACACATCATTCACCTTGTAAAGCATTCATTCATGGTTAGTTCATCAGCATGACATAGTCTCGGGATCCATCTCGGGTTTGCACACCATGCCTTAGACATTGGGATAATTAATCTAGTAATTAGGTTAATTTAAATCGGAGTCACTTAGGGTTTTTTCCTAGTTTACCCTAAAATAATTAAACAAGGTGGCGACTCACACATCACGTGCATTTCTTCCTTAGTCACATGCATCTCACGCATTTGATATTTGGGGAGGGGTTCACACACAGATGTGGGCACTTGGATCGTGGGCACCTGTAAGGATAAGGGTAGCTGGATTAGGTACAGTGGTCGGTGTATCAGGTAGCTGATGTGAGGTGAATTGACTCTCTTGTCCAACTGTGCATGACTGAAAGTAAAAGAGTGTTTCATGCTCTCTTTGTGTTTACCCCATGTTTATGACATGTCGTGAATGCGCATAACAACACGTCATAATCTGTTTAATGATATGATTCACATCATTGGGTGCATACAGTCCTAAAGGGTAGGTTCTATAGGCTATGACTCAAATAGAGAATCGGCTTATAAGGGACCCTTGAACCTTGAGTATGGATATACCTAACCACATGTGAAACAAAGAGTTTCGCGTAGGTCCAACGGTACGCATACCCATGGGCCACCCCTAAAAGGATTAGGGGCGGTTTGCGGTAACAGGGAGGACGCTTTGGCTGTCCGTCGACATAATCAATGAGACCTGCCGATCAGTGCTACTTGCTATCCAGACTCAGAAGTTTGCACAGAGAGAAAAGAAATTCATTTGAAATTCATTTTTTTTATGCAATGGAGAAAAAGATTCTCAATCGTGCAAAATAGATCAACAAATTTAAATGTCTTAATCAAATTTGTCACTTAAGTTCAAATTTCCTCTCATCGAGTATTCTTAAAGAAAGAACACTCGATTTATGTCAAGGTACCCTGTAAAACAAAGCATAATAAAGTAATGCCCTAAAGAAGGGTGTGAATACTCAAATTTTGAGACTCGAAAAGCCGGTTTTCCCGGCCGCGGCGGTGGCGGCCGCCCTTAAAGGCACGGCCGCCGGCGACAGTGGCTGCAGTCGCCTGTGAATATTCAAATTTTTTGAGGCTCAAAAGCTTGTTTTTTCCGACTGCGAACAGTCCGGCCGGACTGGAGGCCTTTCGGAAAGTTCACCGGAAGTATGCCAATATGGTACTTGAAACGTCCGGAAAATTACGAGGATCACGGAACTGGTCCCGGAATATTTTTTGGAGGTCCAGAACTCCCGGAAAAGCCCCCGGAGTGAACCTGCCTGCCCCGGTGGCTCAGCCACCGGAGCCAGCCGCTGAGCCGGCGGCCCATCCCGGCGGCCCAGCCGCCGGTCAGGCCGCCGACCCGGCGGCCCAGCCGCCAAAGGACCGGCGGCTCGGCCGCCGGGAAGGTCGCCAAGTCGGCGGCCCAGCCGCCTACGGACCGGCGGCCCGGCCGCCGGGATGGCCGCCGGGCCGGCGACCCGGCCACCGAAAACAGTCCGTTTTTTTGTGCCTATAAATACAAGCCTCGGGCCTCCTTTTTTCCACACTCAGTCTGTGTTGACGGACGCTCCTTCTCCCTCTCGCTCCTTGCGATTCTTTACTGCTTTTTTGCATTTTAATTTAGCTTTTATTGCTTTCTTTCTTTGTTATTTGGGTAATTAAAATTAAATTAAATTAATTAATTTCCCTTAACGAGGAGCTTAACCTGGAGTTAAGAAGTGGCCGTCGACTAAATCAGGTACACAAAACTAAACTCTGTCTTTTTTAATTTTAGCATTTCATGCATGTTTCTCTTCTACTCCTCTTAAATTCTATAACTGCATAAATGCATTCATATCATCCACAAGGCAAACAAATTGCCTCAATTAAATAAAATTAAGCTTAAATGCCCGGTTAATCAATAATCGTGGTATTAAAGCTTAAATTCGACAATATTGGCTAAAAGCCTAGTTAATCAATAACTATGGTGAAATTGCCTTTATTTCGAACAAGTTTTGGCTTAAGTCTAATTAATCAATAATTGTGACTAAAAGGCCCTAATTAAACACTTTTTCTTATTATGGCAATAAATTGCCTATAATTCAATTTAATTAATCACTTTAGGCAAACAAATTGCCTATAAGTGAAAATTAATCTTTTTAAAACGACAAATCGCTTAAATCAAAAATTTGGCTAAAAGCCTTTAATTAATCACTTTAGGCAAACAAATTGCCTATAAGTGAAGATTAACCTTTTTTGTAGCGACAAATCGCTTAAATTAAATTTCTTTGGCTAAAAGCCTTCAAACAATTTTTTGGCAAATAAACTGCCTTAAATCAATCAACTTTGGCGACAATCGCCCAATTAGCATCATTTGGCAAATTAATTGCCTAAACCAATATTTTGGCTTTAAAAGCCTTAAAACAATTCGTTTTGGCACCAATGCCTTAAAAATCAATCTCTTGGCAAGAATAAGCCCAAATTAAATTCTTTTGGCTAAAAGCCTCAAAATCAACATTTTGGCACCAAGTGCCTAAATCCTTCAACCTTTTTGGCAAAATGCCTAAACAAAAATGCACAAAGCATACACACACTCATGCATAAAGCATCCCATTCAAAGCCCTCTAAAAGAGGCCTATCGAACTACGTTGACTTTGATCTTCCATTCAAACGGAAGTACGTAGGCACGTTCGGGATCTAACCCCGGGCGGCAAGTCGAATCACATAAACATCTTTTTCATTGGTCTAAATTATTTCATCTTCCTTGCAAAACATTCATTCTTAGGTTAGTTTCATCAGCATGACATAGTCTCGGGATCCACCTCGGGTTCGAAGACCATACCTTAGACATTGGGCTAATTAATCTAGTAACTAGGTTAATTAAAATTGGAGTCACTTAGGGTTTTTCCTAGTTTACCCTAAAACAATTAAACAAGGTGGCGACTCATACATTTACGTGCATTTCTTCCTTTAGTCACATGCATTCACATGCCCATGATATTTTGGGGAGGGGTTCACAGTTTGGCGACTTCACTGGGGAGTTATGCAATTTTTTTGCATAAGAGGACTACGATTGCTGTGTAAACTAACCGACCCTTCTTTAGGGTACTATTTTACTATGCTTTGTTTTGCAGGGTACCCCAACAAAAAAATTTAAGTATTCTTTCTTTAAGAATGCTTAATAAGGAAAATTTGGACCTAATTGAACTTTGCTTTAAGTCATTTAAATTTGTTTATTTATTTGCACGATTGAGAATCTTTTTCTCCATTGCGTAAAAAATGAATTTCAAATGAATTTCTTCTCTCTCTGTTCAAACTTCTGAGTCTGGATAGCAAGTAGCGCTGATCGGCAGGTCTCTTTGATTATGTCGACGGACAGCCAAAGCGTCCTCCCTGTTACCGCAAACCATCCCTAATCCTTTTGGGGGTGGCCCATGAGTATGCGTACCGTTGGACCCACGCGAAACTCTTTGTTTCACATGTGGTTAGGTATATCTATACTCAAGGTTCAAGGGTCCCTTATAAGCCAATTCTCTATTTATATCATAGCCTATAGAACCTATCCTTTAGGACTGTATGCGCCCAATGATGCTGAATCATTCCATTAAAAATGAATTATGTTGTGATGTTGTGCGCATTCACGCATTCATCCCATACTTCACAAAAAAAAACATTTCATTTCAAAAGCTGAAAAATCACATTTTTGGTCCCTGAGACCTGAAAAATTACATTTTTGCCCCGAAGGCCCAAAAATTCTCATTTTGGCCCCTAAGGCCCAAAAATTCTCAATTTGGCCCCTAAGGCCCAAAAAATTCCCAATTTGGCCCCAAAGGCCCAAAAAATTCTCAATTGGGCCCCGAAGGCCCAAAAATTCTCAATTTGGCCCCTTAGGCCCAAAAATTTCCAATTTGGCCACAGAGGCCCAATAATTCACAATTTGGCCCTTAAGGCCCAAAAATTCTCAATTTGGCCACAGAGGCCCAAAAATTCACAATTTGGCCCCTAAGGCCCAAAAATTCTCAATTTGGCCCCTGAGGCCCAAAAATTTCCAATTTGGCCACAGAGGCCCAAAAATTCTCAATTTGGCCCTTAAGGCCCAGAAGTTCACATTCTTGGCCACAAAGGCCCAAAAATTCCCAATTTGGCCTAAGGCCCAAAAATTCACATTTTGGCCCCTAAGGCCCAATTTTTTTTTCTTGAGAACTTAGGGCCTTTCGAAAAGTCGAGGTGTCCAGCCCTAAGCACTCCACCTTACATATCACACCCCATTGGGTCCTACCCTAGGTGTCCTAGCATACCAACACTACCCTACCTCACATAACCTATGAAAACACCTTATATAGGATAGTCTAATCATTTTGACTATGTCCTTTTACAGGTACCCCTCCAAAGATCACCTGTACCCGAAACACCAACTGAGCTCTCACCCACAAGTCCAACAACCCCAATTGCACCAATGGCATCACTCACTGACATCCAAAACCTCATCGAACAACTGGAAGCCAGAATGGAGGCTAGAATGAATGAGGCATTGGCTGCCCAGAGGACTGTCCTAATAGCTGAACTAGGCGGTGGTAATGGAAATGGGGCTTCCGCCGGGGGAAGTGGACCTACTACCTCTAATCAGGGTCCTGCTGCTGAACCAACAAACCCTGCCCTTAACCTGGATGACATGCCCTCCAGAACTGCTTCTGAGCTGGAAGCTCAGAAAATGAGAGAAAAACTAGAACTCCTGGAAAGGTCTATTACTGCTCTTAAGACACACAAGGAAGTAGTGGACATGGACTCCTTGTCCTTGTTCCCTGAAGCAAGACTGCCCACGAAGTTCAAAATGCCCAACATGGACAAGTTTGATGGAACCACTTGTCCCAAAACGCACCTGAAAATGTATGTGGGTGCCCTCAACCCGTTTGGCCTGAACAGCGAGCTCCTTGCTCAGTTGTTTCAACAATCACTCACTGGTGCTGCTTTGAGATGGTTTGTCAGCCTAGACCGGTCTAAAATGAAGACCTGGGAAGACATCTGTAATGCGTTTAATACGCAATACCATTATAATATCGAAGTGGATGTTACCCGGAGGGAGCTGGAAACCACTAGACAAAAGAAAAACGAGCCCTTCTCCTCGTTCCTTTCGAGGTGGAGAGCCAAAGCTGCTCAAATGATCAACCGACCCTCTGAACAAGAACAAGTTGACATAATAATCAAGAATTTACTGCCTGTCTACCAGTCACAGCTTCAAACACAGTACTTGCCTACGTTCCAATCGCTCATTGCGACTGCAACTAAGGTGGAAGACTTAATCCAGTTGGGTCAACTCAAAGAATACTCATACAAGAAGCAGAATCATGCTGGGTCCAGTGAGACAAATGAAATAGCCAGTATAATCCCCACGAATCCTTTACGTGTTGGGAATTTGGGAAGCAATCAGCCAAGGAGGCAATATACTGATCTCGGCATGCCAACCCTTTTGGTGTTCCGAGAAGCAGTGAAAGCAAATTTACTGAAGCCCTTAGAAGCAAGGCCATTACCAAACCCCCTGCCCCGGAATTTCAAAACCAATGAATACTGTGAGTACCATCAAGGACATGGGCATAAGACCGAATCATGCTGGACTTTGAAAAACCGTCTACAAGACCTAGTTGACAATGGGTCCATCATCCCCAAGAGCAAGCTGAACATCAACCAATCCCTTGCCTAACCATGGGATTAATGCAAAAAAAAATTTGCTGAACAAGAATCGTTCGATCCTTTCGAACTTTTTCTTAGAATTGAATGAAGTTTGTGTCTGAGAAGGTTGAGATCAAGCCTCCAAAAGAACAAAGGTATTGTTCAAGACCAACAACAACATGTCTGATCGATTGAAGCATCGAGAAGAACAAAGTCACTACAGTCAATCCAATCCTAGTCCATCACAGCCCACCTAGAGTCTATCTTTTAGGATCTAGTTTCTTTTTTCTTTTCATTTTCATTTCCATTCAAGTATTCATTTGTAAATCTAAGTGTCTTTTGTACACAAATTTTGTCTTATCAATAAAAAGGGATCAGTTTACGTTCCAATCATATTTATACTCTTTCCCTATCCTTGCCTGTGAAAGCAAAAAAAAAAAAAAAAAAAAAAAAATCGAAAAAAAAATAATAAAAAAAATTGAAAAAAAAAAAAAAAATGACAAAAAGATAATAAAAATTGGCAAAGAAAAATGCATTCATCCTTTCATTTGCTCTGCATCAATCAAAGCTGGGGGCATCCTAAGAAGCACCATCAAAGGGGAAGTTTTGAAGGGTAATCATGGAAAGGATCCAGCAAAGGGTACGCAAGACTTCAAAACAGTACCGAGGCAAAGCCGATTGAAGGGGTTAGGGCCAGAATGGTTTCTCCAAAAACCCAGGAATGGAAGATGCTCCGACAGAGAGGTGTTTGAATTTCGAGCTTAAAAGCGACAAAATAAAAGAAGTTATATTTGGAATTGGGTTGGGTCTGCACGAAGTCGCAATGCTATCCATACACTACTCAAGTCATCTCAGAATCCAGTTGCCTCGAAATTCTTTATGGAGAGGCTGCTTCTAAGCAGGCATAGGGAAAAACGGGACAAAAGGAACCCCTGGTCAAAAGGAAGAAAACAAGCAAAAGAAAAAAATTGGTCAAAGAGGAACTCCTGCACAAAAGAAAGAAATCAAGGACAAAGCTACAAGAAATCGAGTTGTCAAAAACGGGTCAACTGCAGGCTCTCCGTTAAATTCAAGACCATCAAGGGTAGATGACAAATCATTTCAGCCATAAGGACAAAGACCAAGCGGCTACTCACACTTTGAAAAAGCAAGTTAAAAGAAGCAGTCATTTTCACGAATTGGATGACAACAAACACCTTGAAAATCAAGCGCCAAGCATGGCACAAGTACAAGTGTCCTTATAAACAAGGATCATTTCTCAAAACGGGGAAAAGGAAGAGTCTCCTCAAAATTCCTTATGGAGAGGAGAACCATTGAGGAAATAAGTTTCAAGTTCAGAGGAAGATAAAGTTCAAGAAAAGGAATCAAATTAACCTCAAGAATTCAAACATGGCAAAGCCATAAACTCAAAGCATAAAAGCTTCTTCAACACTCAAGCCCCTCAAGTTACTGCCACAATGTGGGTATTCAAAACTCTTTGTGGCGAATACAAGTCACATTTCAGTCAACCAGTGGTAAAACCACTACAACAACAAAGTCAGATTCGCCTAGGGTCATCACTATCATACGAGCTCGAGTCAATAAGTTGATTCAACATCATCTAAGTCAGGAATGAATCCCGTAAAGACATCAAGCCGGGAAGGAATCCCGCGAAGAAATCAAGTCAGAAATGAATTCTGCATCAACATCAAGCCGGGAAAGAATCCCGCGAAGACATCCAGTCGGGAATGAATCCCGCAAAGACATCAAGTCGGGAAGGAATCCCGCAAAGACATCAAGCCGGGAAGAAATCCCGCGAAAGAAATTAAGTCAGAAATGAATTCTGCATCAACATCAAGCCGGGAAAGAATCCCGCAAAGACATCCAGTCGGGAAAGAATCCCGCAGAGACATCCAGCCGGGAAGGAATCCCGCAAAAAAAAAAAAAAAAAAAAAAATCAAACCGGAGATGAATTCTGTATTAATATCAAGTCAGGAAGGAATCCCGAAGAAGTCAAATCGGAAATGAATTCCACAATCAAAATTAAGTCAGAATTGAATTCTACCCCAGCAGCAAGCCGGAAATAAATTCCGCACCAAGACGGAAAGGAATTCTGCACTAACATCAAGACGGAGATGAATTCCGCACCAGCCGAGCACGAAGTTCGCATCCCGGAAGGAACTACGAAAGACCTGATTCTCCCCATCCCCCGAAGAGTTCTTGGAGATACGTAGGCAGCCACAAAGGCGCGGTCACAAACATAAGTTTGCATCATAAATAGCATTTTCTCTTTGCCAATATAAAAAATAAAAAATAAAAAAAGAGAAGAAAAGAAAAATAAAAGCTGGAGTTGAAAACCCGAAAGGGCGGCTTCAGGCAAGAATTGAGCCCGCTAGGCTGAAAACCCGAAAGGGCGGCTACTAGGCAAAAGTTAAGGCCAAAAAAAAAAAAAAAAAAAAAAAAAAAAGGTGCTTTCAAAGGTCTCCTTGGGAGTATATAAATCATTTTTTCCAGGAATCACTGAGTTCCTTCGAGTCAAAATTCACTACAAGAAAACTTTGGGTCTCTAAATCGAGTCTCTAAAATCAAGTCTCCATCACCAGTGGTCATTCCACAACGGGCCACAAAAATCGAGTCATTCTCAAAAGTCCGTTTTGAAAGTGTCACTCTTTGAGTCATTCCTCGAAGAAAGAGGGAGAGAGAAAAATGTCAAAACAATCCCTAAAAAAGTGTCAAACATAATCATTGAGAGGTAATTCTTTAATACCTCGTCTCCACTCGGACCATCGTTTCTTCGATCCTTTCAGACGAGCGATGTCATCCACATTGTCCGTTTCCTCGAGTCATATAAGTAACCTTGTTCTCTTTGATTCCTCGATCGAAAGGACAAATACAACACCAATGTTTTGAAGTATTCCATGGTCAGCACCATTCTGGGGGCAAGAAGTGATAAGAACCTTCACCATTCTCCCATCACAGAAGTAATCACAGAATTTTAGTCTTTCATTAAGAAGAAATTCTGTTTCAGCTAATAAAGGCATCAATTCCCTCAAGCAGGGGGCAAAATCCTCCAAGTCGAATTCAGGGGCAAGTGTTATAAAAAAAAAACATACACAACCCAGGGTGGAACCCAACCATCGTCAATCTCTTTTACCCAAACCCAGGGTAGAACCCGGTTAATGGTTAACTTTCTTACATAAAACCTAGGGTGAAACCCTAACCAATAACCAACCCTTTTTCATCCAAAACCAAGCCATTTGATCATTTCGACTTTAGGTGGACCCTTGGTTCTCAATGAGAAAAGTAAAAATAAAGCAAATCTCTTTTCAAGCCCTCATTAAGAGGCAAAACATCTTTTCAAGTCCTCTAAGAGGCCAAACATCTTTTCTAGCCCTCATTAAGAGGCAAAACATCTTTTCAAAGTCCTCTAAGAGGCAAAATCTCTTTTCAAGCCCTCATCAAGAGGCAAAACATCTTTTCAAGCCCTCTAAGAGGCAAACATCTTTTCAAGTCCTCTAAGAGGCAAAACATCTTTTCAAGCCCTCATTAAGAGGCAAAATCTATTTTCAAGTCCTCATTAAGAGGCAAAACCTCTCTTTTCAAGTCCTTTAAGAGGCAAAACTTCTTTTTAAGCCCTCATTAAAAGGCAAAAACATCTTTAAGTTACCAACATAAATCCATGCATTTGATCATTTCATTTTCAAAAAAAAAAAAAAAAAAAAAAAAAAAAAAAAAAACCACGGCGGGGTTTCCTCCGCTGCCCATCCTCAAAATTTGGTCTTCAGACAACCACCGACACCCATAAATCATTTTTATGGTTGCCGGTGGGGGGCAACTGTGAATACTCAAATTTTGAGACTCGAAAAGCCGATTTTCCCGGCCGCGGCGGTGGCGGCCGCCCTTAAAGGCGGCGGTGGCCGCTATCGCCGACGGCCGTGCCGCCGGCGACAGCGGCTGCAGTCGCCTGTGAATATTCAAATTTTTTGAGGCTCAAAAGCCTGTTTTTTCCAACTGCGAACAGTCCGGCCGGACTGGAGGCCTTTCGAAAAGTTCACCGGAAGTATGCCAATATGGTACTTAAAACGTCCGGAAAATTACGAGGATCACGGAACTGGTCCCGGAATATTTTTTGGAGGTCCGGAACTCCCGGAAAAGCCCCCGGAGTGAACCTGCCTGCCCCGGTGGCTCAGCCACCGGAGCCAGCCGCTGAGCCGGCGGCCCATCCCGGCGGCCCAGCCGCCGGTAAGGCCGCCGACCCGGCGGCCCAGCCGCCGAAGGACCGGCGGCTCGGCCGCCGAGAAGGTCGCCAAGTCGGCTGCCCAGCCGCCTACGGACCGGCGGCCCAGCCGGCGGCCCGGCCGCCGGGATGGCAGCCGGGCCGGCGACCCGGCCACCGAAAACAGTCCGTTTTTTTGTGCCTATAAATACAGGCCTCGGGCCTCCTTTTTTCCACACTCAGTCTGTGTTGACGGACGCTCCTTCTCCCTCTCGCTCCTTGCGATTCTTTACTGCTTTTTTGCATTTTAATTTAGCTTTTATTGCTTTCTTTCTTTGTTATTTGGGTAATTAAAATTAAATTAAATTAATTAATTTCCCTTAACGAGGAGCTTAACCTGGAGTTAAGAAGTGGCCGTCGACTAAATCAGGTACACAAAACTAAACTCTGTCTTTTTTAATTTTAGCATTTCATGCATGTTTCTCTTCTACTCCTCTTAAATTCTATAACTGCATAAATGCATTCATATCATCCACAAGGCAAACAAATTGCCTCAATTAAATAAAATTAAGCTTAAATGCCCGGTTAATCAATAATCGTGGTATTAAAGCTTAAATTCGACAATATTGGCTAAAAGCCTAGTTAATCAATAACTATGGTGAAATTGCCTTTATTTCGAACAAGTTTTGGCTTAAGTCTAATTAATCAATAATTGTGACTAAAAGGCCCTAATTAAACACTTTTTCTTATTATGGCAATAAATTGCCTATAATTCAATTTAATTAATCACTTTAGGCAAACAAATTGCCTATAAGTGAAAATTAATCTTTTTAAAACGACAAATCGCTTAAATCAAAAATTTGGCTAAAAGCCTTTAATTAATCACTTTAGGCAAACAAATTGCCTATAAGTGAAGATTAACCTTTTTTGTAGCGACAAATCGCTTAAATTAAATTTCTTTGGCTAAAAGCCTTCAAACAATTTTTTGGCAAATAAACTGCCTTAAATCAATCAACTTTGGCGACAATCGCCCAATTAGCATCATTTGGCAAATTAATTGCCTAAACCAATATTTTGGCTTTAAAAGCCTTAAAACAATTCGTTTTGGCACCAATGCCTTAAAAATCAATCTCTTGGCAAGAATAAGCCCAAATTAAATTCTTTTGGCTAAAAGCCTCAAAATCAACATTTTGGCACCAAGTGCCTAAATCCTTCAACCTTTTTGGCAAAATGCCTAAACAAAAATGCACAAAGCATACACACACTCATGCATAAAGCATCCCATTCAAAGCCCTCTAAAAGAGGCCTATCGAACTACGTTGACTTTGATCTTCCATTCAAACGGAAGTACGTAGGCACGTTCGGGATCTAACCCCGGGCGGCAAGTCGAATCACATAAACATCTTTTTCATTGGTCTAAATTATTTCATCTTCCTTGCAAAACATTCATTCTTAGGTTAGTTTCATCAGCATGACATAGTCTCGGGATCCACCTCGAGTTCGAAGACCATGCCTTAGACATTGGGCTAATTAATCTAGTAACTAGGTTAATTAAAATTGGAGTCACTTAGGGTTTTTCCTAGTTTACCCTAAAACAATTAAACAAGGTGGCGACTCATACATTCACGTGCATTTCTTCCTTTAGTCACATGCATTCACATGCCCATGATATTTTGGGGAGGGGTTCACAAAGGGCAGGTTTAGTTTATTCAACAATTGTAGTCCACTTTTTATGCAAAAAGATTACATAAGATATTCCCCAGTGAAGTCGCCAAACTGTGAACCCCTCCCCAAAACATCATAGGCATGTGAATGCATGTGACTAAGGAAGAAATGCACGTGATGTGTGAATCGCCACCTTGTTTAATTATTTTAGGGTAAACTAGGAAAAAACCCTAAGTTGACTCCAATTTTAATTAACCTAATTACTAGATTAATTAACCCAATGTTAAAGCATGATCTACAAACCCGAGATGGATCCCGAGACTATGTCATGCTGAAGAACTAACCTATGAATGAATGCTTTGCAGGGTGATTAATGTGATTTAGACCAATGAAATGTGATTTTGACTTGCCGCTCGGGGTTAAATCCCTAACATGCCTATGTACTTCCGTTTGAATGGAAGATCAAAGTGAACGTAGTTCGATAGGCCTCTTTTAGAGGGCTTTGAATGGGGATGCTTTATGCATGAGTGTGTGTATGCTTTGTGCATTTTGTTTAGGCATTTTGCCAAAAATTGATTGATTTGATATAGGCAATTGTTGCCAAAAAAGATTGATTTTAAGGCTTTTAGCCAAAAAAAGAGTGATTTAGGCAATTTGATTGCCAAAATGATTGATTTTAGGTGATTGTCGCCTAAATGATTGATTTTAAGGCTTTTAGCCAAAAGATTGATTAATTTTAAGGCATTTTGCCAAAACGTGATCGATTAAGGCTTTTAGCCGCAATTATTAATTAATTGGACTTAAGCCAGATTTGTTTGAAATAAAGGCGATTACACCATAGCTATTAATTAACTAGGTATTTTAAGCCAATATTGTCGGATTTAGGCTTTAATACCACGATTATTAGTTAACCGGGCATTTAGCCTAAATTTATTTAATTGAGGCAATTTGTTTGCCTAATGATAACATGGATGCATTTATGCAGTTGTAGAATTATTAGGAGTAGAAAAGAAGCATGCATGAAGTGCTAAAATTAAATAGGCAGAGTTCAGTTCATGTACCTGATTTAATCGTCGACCGCTTCTTAACTCCAGGTTAAGCTCCTCGTTAAGGGAATTAATTTTAATTTAATTTTAAGTGACCAAGTATCACAACAATAAAATAAAACTAAAATTAAAAAATGCAAGAAAGCAGTAGAGAATCGCAAAGAGCGTAGGGAGAAGGAACGTCCGTCAATACAGACTGAGTGAGTTGAAAAGAGGGCCTCGGGGCCAATTTATAGGCAAAACGGACTGTTTCGGTGGCTCGGGCCGCTGAGCTCGGCGGCTGGGCCGCCGGACTCGGCGGCCGAGCCGGCGGCGGGGCCTCCGGTGCTCGGGCGGCCAGGCCGCCGGCTCCGGCGGCTGGGTCGCCGAGCTGAGCCGCCGGGCTCGGGCGGCTGGGCCGCCGTGGCCGGTGGCTGGGCCACCGGTGGTCGGTGGTCCTGCTATCTTTTCGCTCCGGAGGCCTTTCTGGGCGCTCCAGACCTCCAAAAAAAATTCTGGGCCCAGATCCGCGATCCTCGCGACGTCTCGGACGTTTCAAGTACCATATTGGCATACTTTCGGTGAACTTCCAAAATGGCCTTTGGTCCGGTCGGACTGTTTGCAGTCCAGGAAAATTGGCTCTTTGAGCCTCAAAATTTGGGTGTTCACAGCATGCTTCGTGCATTTTTTTTTAGGCATTTTGCCAAAGTTTGATTGATTTTCTGTTTTAGGCATTTGTTGCCAAAAGGTGCTTGATTGGGCAATTTATTGCCAAAAATTGATGTTTGGGCTATTTGTCGCCAAAATGGTTGATTAAGGCATTTGTGCCAAAAGTTGATATTTGATTAGGCAATTTGTTGCCAAAGATTGGTTAGGCGATTCGTCGCCAGAGTGATTGATTAAGGGCATTTGTGCCAAAGGGGTTTTTGTTGGGCGATTTGTCGCCAAAATGATTAAGGCATTCGTGCCAAAAGATGACATGTAATTTAGGCAATTTATTGCCAAAGAAAAGGTGATTATTTGGGCGATTTGTCGCCAAAAAGGTGGTTATTTGAATTATAGGCAATTTGTTGCCAAAAGCGTGATTGATTAGGCTTTTAGCCACAATTATTGATTAATTGGACTTTTAGCCGGACTGTTCGAAATAAAGGCAATTATACCGTAGTCATTAATTAACTAGGCACTTTAGCCAATATGTTCGGAGTTAAGCATTAATACCACGATTATTGATTAACCGGGCATTTTAGCCTAAACTTATTTACTTAAGGCAATTTGCTGCCAAAATGACGATGATGTGAATGCAGTCATTTAATTAGAGTTTAGAGTAGAAGAGAAAATGCACAAAATGCTGAAATTAAATGGGCAGAGTTTCGTTATTACCTGAGTTAATCGGCGGCCGCTTAGCTTCAGCTTGAAAATTCCAGATTAAGCTCCTCGTTTGGGGAATATTAATTAAAATTAATTTAATTAAGTGACCAAATATCACAACAGCAGAGTAATAAAAGCCTACACTAAATGCAGAAAAGCAGTAAAAGAACCACAAGGAGTGTAGGAGAGAAGAGAGCGTCCGTCAACACAGACTGAGTGTCTAAAACTGTTGATTCGAGGTTGTTTTTATAGGAAAAACCAGGCTGGAGGGCGGGCCCCGCCGCCGTGGACGGCAGGCGCCGCCGCCCTATCCTGTCCACTCGCTAGTTTTTCGTTCCAAAGGCTTTTCCGGGAATTCCGCACCTCCAAAAAGTATTCCGGGACCAGTTCTGCGATCCTCGTAATTTTTCGGACATTTCAAGTACCATATTGGCATACTTTCAGTGAACTTTCCGGATGGCCTCCGGTCCGGCCGGACTGTTTGCAGTCTGGGAAAACAGGCTTTTTGAGCCTCAAAATTTGAGTATTCACAAGTTCCGTCACGCAACTAATCTTGGCAATTTAACTATGTTTTGGACATGAATAGTTCCGTCACGCACCTTATAGCTACGTGACGCAACTGCTCTGGTCCGTAACTACCTTTCAAACTACCCTTTTTACGTTTTCCTTTCATTAAAACATGTTTTAATACAACCTAGAAACATCCAAGGATGGGCAGAATATCGTTTAATCAATTTCACACTACTAAAACATCAATAAATAAATAATGATGGATAAACAACTAAAAATACCAAGAAAAGTCTTAGATAATTACCTAACCCTCAGATTGAGGATTGTAAACAATCTGAACGCTTTAGAGAATGAGATTTCAAGGTCCCAGAAGCCTTTGTTCACCAAGTTTCAACACCCAACTCCTTCTCCCTTGTTTTTCTCTTCTTTTTCTCCTTTTTTCTTTTTTTTTTATGATTTCGTTTTCACTTAGTTAATCTCTAAAGGATGTTTTTCTTCAATGGAACTCAGTAGAGTTTTTACAGAAAAACCTAGCCGCAATTGTCTATTTTTTACGCCCTCCAAATTCATCCCTCATAAGATAAAAAACGCAGTATTTATATGGGTAGGGCAACAGGGGATAGCTGCGTCACGCAACTGTCGGCTGCATGACGGACCCGATAGCTGCGTGACGCAGCTCACTTTCTAGACCGTTGCCACGTATCCAAACAGAATGTAAAACCGTTATGTCGGCTTTTCAAGGTGACGTCATCTTAATTGGAGTTGCGTGACGCAACTATCAGTGCTGTCACGCACCTAATAGCTGCGTGACGCAACTTTAATGCAAATCAGACACCCTTGAATTGGTCTAAATTAAACCCTTGAATTAAAGACTTCTGGATAACCGTGATCCCTCATTCCGTGCCCTTGAATCATCATTGGGTTAGGCGGGGCATAAAAACACGCGTCAACATGAATGAACTTATCTGGGACGATAAAATAATTTTCCACATAGGAACTCGGTTCGATTTACTCGGGTTGGGTTTGTATAAATATTTGGCTTTTCTAAGTTAAAATAAATTAGAAATCGTAGGTAAAAAGAGGCCGAATTTTCCCGGCGTCGGCTTCCAACGGGCCGACATACCCAATTCCCTTACCTAGAATCGCCTTGGTGCGTTTGACTAGTTTTCAAAATAATTTGGCCTCACATAAAATTGGGTTTAATATGGAGTCATTTTTTTAAATAAAATTGGAAACGGTCCCATTGCCGAAAAAATGGGTGGTGACTCAAAATGTTTTATAAGGCCGATTTGTCGGCATCATATCCAATAAAGTGTTTTGTCATCACTACTCAAAATAAAATACCACTTTTTCCACCAAAAACAAAAAGATCGAACGTTCTTCGGATCGCTCGGGGGCGAGACGGAAATAGTATTTATAATCGTCTTATTGCTTTCCAAGTATTTGAAGTAAATGAATGCGATTTCGGTATTTATATAGTTGAGTAATGTAAAGCATTTGTGAGACTTGCCTTGGCTATTCTTAGTGTTTTAATTGTTGGTTATTTAGCACCACTGAGTCTTCCACTCAGTGCGTTGATTTTTATCACGCGCAGGTTAGGAGCGGAGGGTGTTCTGCAAGACCAGAGGAGTAGCATCAGAGTAGATATCACATTTTGGGTAGAATATTTTGTAAATGGTGATTTTTGGCATGTATATAAATATTGTGTTGTGGAGGTTGTATATAATAAGTTTATAATGTATTAAGAGTTATTATTATTTAAGGAAATAACATCTTATTATATTTTTGGTGTATGATGATTATATATTCCTTGAAAAGAATGTGTTTAGAATATTATGAGTATATTGATGGATATTTAGAAGTGCTTGAGATATGTTGTGTTGAATTGGAGTTTTGGGGTTTGGAGAAAATTAAAAGTGTGTAAATTTTCTTTGTATGGCAAGTTAATTTTTAGGGGAAACCCTTGTAAAATTTTCGTAGGAATTTCCTTCAATATTTTTTTTTTAAATTTTTAAACAATGTTAATTACTTGCCTCCTTATGAAAATCTAACCACTTCTAATTTGTGATCTAGCTTTAATAAGTGACATAAGACGGTGCTCCGCACCAATTGTGGCATCCACCGTCTGGTTCTCCGGGATTGGCCGATGGGTGTTACACCGATAGTGATTAATGAAAGAAATCAATCTAGGGGAGAAACTCTGCCTGGAAGCATTAAGTTTAATAATAAATTATACTTTGAACAAAGAAAAATAAATCTAATATTATAAATTAGAAAAGAAATTAAGCTACATAAAATCCCTAATATGAGAGTTTAGTTCGACATAGTAATTAAATAAAACTCAATAATACTTGATAAAAATTCCATAATCAATCAGAATAATGAAATAATAAAACAAGATTAAGAGTTTAGAGATAAAAACTAGTCAACAATTAATTCTGGACAGCTTCCTTGAATCTTGGCACAAATCTTGAACACTTGAAGTCTTAGAGAGAGAGAGAGAGAAGAACAATAGAACAAAAATTATCCAAACTAAAGATCTCTCTAAAATGAATGGCTCCTCTCTTATATAGATTTCCTGGGAGAAAATGCGACTTCATTTAGGAAATAGAGTCCTCATTAAGTAAAAAATATTTTTGGAAGTAGGAAACTGTTTAGGCTTTGAATTTCTTCTCAATTAGGACTCTTCCATGTGCCTAAATAGGATTGAACTTGATTTGCATGTCAGGAAAATATCTCAGGTGGGCCCACGTAAGTGATAAGGACTGGTTGGCGCTCTCGACTCAAAACAGCACTTGATTCCCAGCACGGGCGTGCTATACGGCACGGTCAGGGTGTGCCGGAGCCTGAGTTCTAAGGAAGGTTGAACACGGACTGTGCTTAGGGGCATACCTAGATAAGGATTTGTGGCACGGGCGTGCCACGCATTTGGGTTTGAATGTCCTCTTTTGGCATGGGCGTGCCATATAACACGGCTTGGGCGTGCTAGAGTCGTAGTCTTCACTTGATTTTTCCTTGAATCCAGCACGGGCAGGGCGTGCTAGAACCTGAGTGCTTTGCTTTATTGTGCTCTTTTCTATGCCAAAACCCTACAAATTTCCTTAAGATCAAGTGAATTATGATTCAAGGAAGATTTGAACAAAAACAAAATTAAAACTAAATAAGAATAATTTAAAGTAAATAAAAAATACTAAAAATCCTAATAAAAACTATATTAAAAATACTATAAAAATAACACCTATCACGACCCACCCCATTTTGACACTCCTAGTTAGAGAGCTTAAAGTCTATAAATTCCATGGAATCCAAGTCAAGTCCTAAACTTGTCTTACAACTAGGATTGCAACATCCCACCATATTGTTGCAGCAGTATCCACAATAGGTTTGCTTTGTAATATGATGGTTGTGTGCTCAATTTACTTTAGCTTAAGTGAACATTTGAATACTGGCATCACTATCTAGCACTAGGCAAACATTGTAATGCTAGTGTCACCACTATTAACTCGTAAAAGCAATGATTAAGTTTAATACAACAACAATAACAATTAAGTTTATCCGTAGATCAGTTTGGATCGACAAATATGAATTATTTATTTCTTTGTTTTCAATATTTGCTGTAATCAAATTAGTAGCAATGCAAAGTAAAGTATAGCAATGTAAAGTAAAGTATAAAATTGGAAAATATATTTGAAATATTTTTCGTAGAAAAATTTTTGAAAGGAGAACTTTAAAATCATTTGCCATATTAATAAATAGAACAAACATAAAATAGGCAACAAGAACTAACTAGGATATGCTATATGAATCTTTCGCCTTCATTATGTTCTATTCATTGTTATATCCTTTCTAATATCTAAAGGCCATATATCCTTTACGACAACTTTCCTCTAAGCAGTTTATCTTTCCTTTTAGCACCTTCCTTTACTAAAGTATTACATTTATCTCCAACTTCTATTGCTTGCACTTTTTGTCTAATGTGATAATTTATAATCTTGTCCAACCTTGTATCTCTCAACATTCACATCTCGGCAACATTCATCTTGTGAAAATGTTGGTCATTTGGTGTCCAATACTCAGTCTTATATGGTATTGTCGGTCTTACTATCATCCTATAGAATTTATTCACCTTATTAGATATCTTTCTATTGCATAGTAAAATTTTACTACTCCTCCATTTCATTTATATCACTTGAGTTTCTATTCAAAACATCTTCATTTTGGAGATCTCTCTTTTGGAATACAAAGCCGATTGCACTTGGATACCATCATACCATCTACTCTAACCTTACTTTCCTGCCAAAAGCAAAACTAGCATGCATGCCGTCTTTCTTTTGCCTAGTCTAAAATCCTTATCCTTAATAGATTGTCTGGATAGAGGTTATTTGGTGGGTTTGAAGATAAGGTAAGGTAAATAGAGATTATTTTAGTTACTTGGGAAGAGGGTTTAAGGGAGATGATGCTTTTTTGAAAGTTATCTGATGGGTTGGAAACCATCCAAAATACCTCAATCTTCAACCCGCTGAATCGGAATGTAAGTATGGTTAAAAAATTTGATTTCCAAAATTATCCATAGTTATATTTATATATCTTCCGTGACGATGGTATTTTTGTAATCTTTATATTTAATATTACCTTTGTGTGTTATCAAACCAAATAAAACAATATTATCAAACATTCATTTACTATACCTTCTCTATAAACAAAAAATACATTTACCATATTTTTCTTTACTATACTTTACTATATATACCTTACTTTAATAATTCTTCCCTCCCTTCATCCAAACAAAGCGTAAGAGTTCTTATCCATAGGACCAACTTTTGGTTTAAGCTTTCAATAGTTTCATAGATTAAATAATATCATTTAGGAATAACATGCACCAAGGAACATTCTCTAGCTCATCCATTATTAGGGTAAATAAGTATAGGCTCAAAGCATATTCTTAATGTAACCTATTATTAATGAAAACTCCTTTATATCCCCCCAGTTATTACCACACTAATCATTGCACTTTTATATATGGTGTTTATATACTTAGTATGAACTCCTTTTCTCTGATACCCATCAAAGTGCTTCCCTTGGCGCTTTGTCATAAGCTTTCTCTAGGTCAGTGAACACCATGTGCAGATCTTTCTTCTTTTCCTAGCAAATTTCCATCAATCTTCTTAGAAAGAAAATAGCCACCATTGTAAATCTACCAAGCATAAATCCAAATTAGTACTTTGATACCTTTATAATATTCCTGAGTTTATGTTCTATTACTTTTTTTTTCCAAAGTTTCATTCTGTGCCCCATAAGTTTAATACCACGGTAGATAATACAACTTTGGATATCTCCATTGTTATTTTATTTTGATATCAAAGCGCTTTTTTTGAACCCATTTGGCATCTTTCTACCTCTAAGATAAGCAACTCTCATTTTCCCAAGAGTCTTCAAAGCCTCTATAGGGATACAATTTGGGCCACATGCTTTTCCAACCTTCATTTACTTCAAAGCTTCCTTGACCTTGTTATGCCTAAAATATGAGTGTAGTTCAGGTTTTTATTTGTCATTAAGGCATGAAGATCTATAAAGTACTTGTGGCTTTTATTTAATAGCTGGTTGAAATAGCACCTTCATCTCTCTTTAATCTCTTTATCTCCTGTTAACACATTACATGAATCATCTTTAATGTACTTAACTCGACTCAAGTCCTTACTCTTTTTTCTCTCTTAGCCTTGCAAGCTTGTACATATCCTTCTCCCCTTTTTTTGTTGTAAACTAATGGTTAGCTCTAATACGAATTAATATGAACTTTAAGAGGATCACACCACAAAAATTAGCTCATGATGAGGTTGGAGGCTACAACAGCCATATAAACCCCACACTTTCAATGTGGGATCTAAGTGAAATCTTATACCTTATCTTGCAACTAGGATCACAATTTGCACATTTTTAGTGCTAGAACATGACATTGCCACAAGTTTAAAAAGACATTAGATATTGCTATAGTTGCAATTTTTTTTTCTAGCACACAAAGGAATCAAATGACTGCTAACAAATCAAAAGTGTTGTATCTTATATATTTAGGCCTCGAACGGACTCCCGGAAACTCGAAAATCTGAAAATCAAGCGCTTCTCAAGCTTCAACGACTCTATTTCTCCCTTTGCGAATGATTCTAAGGCTATAAACTCCGACCTTGCTCTTTTTCCTTAGTGGAGTTAAGGCCCAACTTGGTTCTCAAAAGTCGATCATTTCGACTTTCCATCACACTTTAGTCTTCCTTAAACTAAAGCTATACTAATTTTGGGTCCTCGTGTCCTACTTTTGCAATATTTGGAGCAAGACTTTGTGGGTCCTGTATACGTATGGCACAACCCAAGAGGGGGGTGAATTGGGTTTTCTAAAAATAAAAATTTAACTTTCAAAAACAAAATCAAAATCCTGTTACTGCGGAAATAGAATGCATTTGTGAGAGTAAGTTATTAAGATTAGAACTTCCTCACAAAGCTCTATGCAGAAAATAGAAAGACTTTGTAAAGAGCAACTATTGATTAGAACTACTTCACAATATCTTAATCAATTTCAAAACAACTTTATGAATGAAAGTTATTACGTTGTTGAACTACCTCATAAAGTTTAGACAAATATTCAAGAGTGTGTGAGAGATAGTTATTGAATTTCTGAACTGCATCACAAAGCTTTAAGTATACTCAGAAAACTGATTAGAAACCCAAATTGTGAAATATACCGAATATAGAAGAACTGATTAGAACTTGGTATATTCACAATGCAGAAGTACAGAATTCTAATGTTCAATAAAGATAAAGCTTATTCGAGTTTAGAACAAAACAATTAACAACTTAGCATTTCTAAAAGATTAACATAAGTGTAAATAAAATGGTATGAAGCAGAACTTCAGAAAGTAAAAAGATTAACACAGTGATTTATAGTGGTTCGGCACTAACTCGCCTACATCCACTCCCCAAGACTCATCTTGAGATCCTCCACTTTGTTATCTCTTTTTAAGGGTAAAAGACAAACCAATAGTACAAGGCAATAAATCAACTCCTAAATCTACACTTTGTCCCACTAGATTTTCCAAAGGTTCTAGTCAACCTCAACCCTTTCTATTTTTGCAGAGAACAAAAACTCAAATCAAGACATTAGAATCCCACACAAGGAGAAGGTCGCTTGATAACCTATTTCACAGTAGCTTTTCACCTAAGCTATTATACAAATGTTTTTCAATTAAAAACCTGTCTACAACAAATTACAGAATCTATATAGAAAGAGAGAAATGCAAATATAAGCACAGGAAAAATAGAAATCAAGATTAGAAAATCGTTTTAAAGAACAGAATCTGTTTTCCAAAAGAAGTTGTTATAAAATTTTCTTTTCTCTTTTAAAAATAATACGTGAAGTAATAAGATGAAAAGAAATAAGGGGGTTGAGACTAAGTTTTGAGAGATTAAAGATTTGATTAATGGACTTATACTCTTAAAATAAAAACCCATGTCTTTACAAGGGAAAAATGCGTTTTATAGAGAGGGATGAAAATCCCGTTTTAGAAAGTAAAATCTCTCATTTTAAATGAGAATATTGACTTTCCAAATTTTAGAAGATACGTAGATCTTGTTGCTAAAAATTCTTTGAGTCAAAATCTTTTCTTTTAAGGTATGTGAATAAGAATAAGATTTTAGACTTTCCTTTAAAATTAGTTTTCGGAAATAAATATAAAAATCTTTTTCAAAATATTTTATTACCAGAAATAATTAAGATAAAATCTCTTTCATTTAGGTAAGTGAATTAAATTTCTGAAAATGGAAAACTTTGTTACCATAAATGATTAAGACAAAATCTCTTTTATTTGTGTAAGAAAATAAAAAAGAATCATGATTTACTTTTTCATAAGTTAAGGTAATTTTCGAAAATCATTTTTTGAGAGAGAGAAAAATATTTTTGTGCTTATAAAAGAATTTTCTCTTTATTGTACAACGAATCCTAATATACTTAACCACTAAAACCTTCAATGGTCTTCATGATCTTCATTTAAACTTTGATTTGTTGGAATTTGCCATGTTTATTAATAAAAATAAATAAATCTGTATAAAAATAATATTAGCACAAATAAAATAATTAAATTTATTTGTTTTGCTTAATCATCAAAATCACAAGATAAAATTGACCCTTAAGCTAACAATCTCCCCCTTTTTGATGATGACAAAACCAATAAATTTATCAAATATAAAATCATGTGCTCCCCCTAAATTTATGCATGTTAACAAAATTTAAGTTCTAAACAAATTTATCATGAAGCAAGATTAGAACTTATAAAAAGCTCCCCCTGAATAAGTGCAGTAAAATATGTATGGGGATTTAGAACAGAAAATAGTTTTTAGAAACTGATATTAGAACTTATATTTAGAATTGAAATCTGAGTTCTAAAGTCTAATAATCAGAGCATATGATCAAAGCAAAAGAAAAATAGAAACTGATATTAGAATTAAAAACTAAGTTCTAATTTTAACTTGTAGAGAATACGTTAGAATAGAGAACTAAGTTCTAAAATCTAACTATTAGATCATCATATAAAACATATAGCTCATATTCTGTTCTCTGTTTATATGGAAACAAAATAACATAGATTAGAACATGATAAGCATTCATAGATTAGTACTAAAAATGTAACATACTTCCTCATGTACTTAATCACCAGAATATCTTGTGTTCTCCCCCTTTTTGTCATTAGAAAAGAGGGTTAGTAAACTAGAGCAATATAAAAGTAAAACCACAAGTAAACAAACCTAGGAAATTTAACTAGAATTCAATAACATCAACTACAAATAGAAACAAAGAACTAAAAACAAGTAACAGAAAAATAGTTCACAAAACATAGTCAAAGTAGATTAGAAAGAAGTCAGAAGGGTTTAGAATCAGTTCTAAGTCTCTTAGAACTTCTAAGGTTTTGTGAAGGAGAAGTTTCAGTAGGACTCTCAGGACGTTTAGAAGAGGGATGCAGAGGAGGCTTCCTTCTATGAACTCTATGCTTTCTAGCAGTGTGCTTCACTCTCTTAGGCTTCTTTGAGGTAGGAGTGTAGGTTGTGCCCTTTACCTTTAGAGTAGCTAGCCTTCTCTCATTGACATTTTTTATCCTTTCTAAAGACTTAATGAGGGACTGGTTATGTGCAATCACAGCCTTACTCTGTTTGATTGCCTCATTAAGCTCCTTATTATGCTCTTTCAATGAGTTCTTTTTCCAGTTTGCTCAGCATAGCCTCTCTACTCCTTTGTGCTGTCAGAAATTCTGATTTCTTCTTAGCCTCAACCTAACTCTCTTTTTCTTCTTCACTTAATTTTAACTTTTCTATTTCAGCATCACTAGCTTCTTCAACTTCTACTGCCTCTCCTTTTTCAGTTTCTTCTTTAGGATCAACAGAATCCTTTTTCTCTTCAGTTCCTGCTTCATCTTCTTCTACTTCTAACTCTTTTTCTGACTCTATTTCTTCCTCAGCTGCTGTCTCTTTTTCTTTTTCTGTTTCTTCCTTTTTCTCTTCTTCTGATTCCTCTTTCTTTTCTTCTTTCTCAACTTCCTCCAATTTTCCTTTTCCTTTTTCCAATCTCCTTTTCTTCTTTCGCTTTTTCTATTCTTTCTTTTTCCTCAGCAACTCCTTTTTCTTTTTCTTCTTCACCTTCTTCATCCTTTATTTTCAAAGATCCACTATCCAATTTTGAAACACTGTGACCTTCACTATTGTCTAAATCCACTTTCAAAAACTCAAAAACAGGGGTAAGCACCATACCATAGGGTAATTTCTTAGGGTTGTTCTGCATTTTGTCAAAAATAACATGACATAGATTGAAGGGTTTCTTTTCAATTATATGCCATATTATGCACAGTTCAACTTGATTTACATAAGTAAGCGAACTGCTCTTTGGATAAATAAAGTGCACAATAAGCTTATACAACCACTTCATACTGTCATTCAAATTAGAGCACTCAATCACATTATATTTTTCCGCAGAACCTTTTCTAACAATTTTCTTTACAAATTTTTCCTTTTTATTACCCATTTACCCTAGAAATATCCTTAATCTTTGTTACCCTAGACTTAGTGTTTGGTATTTTGAAGATTTCACTCAAATCAGTGTAAGATAACACTCTAGTTTCACCCTCAATTTTCACAGAAATTGTCTCTAAACTAGTGGCTTTGAGAGAGCCATAAAACTCCTTTACCAAATTCTCATGCAAGTTCTATTTAAGGACAAAAACTCCATCCATCCCTAGAACTCAAATAGTTCCCTAAAAGTTGAACTCTTATTTTCCAAAGAACTTCCAGTCAATAACATATGAACGCATAAGAGGATAGGGAGATAAACTAGCTTTACCTTTGCTGCGACAACCAGAGACCCGTTCTTTCGATTTTTCTTCCCCTTTTGATTTTTCCGTTTTGCTTTTCGATTTGACTTTCTTTGAACTCGATTCCTCAATGGATTTCTTCTATCCTGATTCTTTCTTTTTGTACTTCTCAGATAATCTCTTAAGAAGTTGAAGTTCTTGTTCTCTTAAAGAATCAGAGGAGGAAGAAGTAGAACTTAATCTGGCCATTGTTAGGGTTTCTGACACATATTTTGCTTAGGGTTTCGTTTGTGAGAATGGAGTGCAGTTTTAATAGAGAAGAGAAGTGATTAATTAGAGAAGTTATTGATTTTAGGAAAACACTTAAAAGAGAAGTTATAATAAAGAGGAAAATTTTAAGAAATAAAAGAAAACAGTTTTAAGGAAAACTCAATCGACAAAAAAAAAATTCAAATAAAAGAAATAAAGGAAATGCCGCCAAAACTAAAACAAAACAAAACAAAAAAATGAAATTAAATAAACACAAAAAGAAATCGACTATTTTAAATTTTGTCTAAAAAATAGAATCGGATGGTGACATTAGAACTTCACATCAAGGCATTATGCATCTCTTTCAGACAAAAAAGTTTTTCAAAGTCATACAGAATACAATATTAGAACATAACACAGAGCAAGTCTTTCAATCTCAAATATAGAAAGCATTTTAGAACATACTTATAGAGTTCTAAAGTTAAGAGTTTAGAACTAACATACCAAGTTCTCTTCTAATTAAGCAAATTGGCTTTCACTTAAAGGTTTAGTAAAAATGTCTGCGAATTGCTTCTTTGTAGGAATGAACTCATCACTATATCACCTTTCTGAACATGATCATGTATGAAGTGATGTCTAAGTTCTATGTGCTTGGTTCTAGAATGTTGAACTGGATTCTTAGATAGGTTGATGGTGCTTATGTTGTCACATTTAATTGGGATTGTTTCTAATTTTAGACCATAGTCTGCCAATTGTTGTTTGATCCACAAAACTTTTGCAACACAACTTCTAGTAGCAATATATTTTGCTTTTACAGTGGAAAGAGTGATAGATGTCTGTTTCTTATTAAACCATGACACAAGTTCACTACCTAGAAATTGACAAGTTCCAGACGTGCTTTTTCTATCTATTCTGCTTCCTGCAAAATCAAAATCACTATACCCAACAAGATCAAATGTATCACCTTTGGAATACCACGGACCCAAATTAGAAGTTCCACAAAGATATCTTAGAATTCTTTTTACAGCAATTAAATGAGATTCTTTGGGACATGAATGAAATCTAGCACATAAATAAACACTAAAGCGAATGTTAGGTTTGCTTGCAGTTAGATATAGTAAAGAACCAATCATACTTCTAAACAATTTAATATCCACATCCTTACCCTTTTCCATCTTTTTCTAATTTTGAGGATGGACTCATTGGTGTGCTACATACCTTGGGATTCTCCATTTCGAACCGTTTCAACAATTCTCTAGTATACTTTCCTTAGTTTATGAAAATTCCATTATCATATTATTTGATTTGAAGTCCAAGAAAGAAATTTAATTCTCCCATCATTCTCATTGCAAACTCATCCTGCATAATCTTAGAAAATTTCTTACAAAGAAGGTCATTAGTAGAACCACAGATAATGTCATCAATATAGATTTGCACAACTAGAATATCATGTGCTTTATTTTTAATAAATAGCGTAGTATCAACCTTCCCTCTAGAAAAACCATTTTCTAATAAAAACTTCCTTAATCTTTCATACCAAGCTCTAGGAGCTTGTTTCAAATCATAAATAGCTTTAGTAAGTTTGTAAACATGATTTGGTTTATCATGGACTTCAAAATCGGGTGGTTGTTCTACATACACTTCTTCATTTAGAAAAGCACTTTTCACATCCATTGATATAACATGAAAATTTTAAAACATGCAAATGCATAAAGCATTCTAGTGGCCTCAAGTCTAACGACCAGAGTAAAGGTCCCATCAAAATCGATACCTTCCTCTTGGTGTACCCTTGAGCCACTAACCTTGCTTTGTTTCTCATAACCTTACCTTGTTCATCAAGCTTATTTCTAAACACCCATTTTGTTCCAATGATGGAATGGTTTTTAGGTTTAGAAATAAGTCTCGAAACTTGGTTTATCTCAAATTGATTTTGTTCTTCTGGCGTAGCAAGAATCTAACTTGCATCATTTTGAGCATCTTCTAAGTTTTTAGGTTATAATTGAGAAACGAAAGCAAATTTACCAAAATATTTTTTAAATTGAGCTCTAGTCATCATCCTTTCTGAAGGGTTATCCATGATGTTCTCTTGAGGATGATACCTGTGGAATCGCCATTCTTTTGATAATTGAGAATTTTCATTTTCTATTTCTGGCATTTGACTTTCAGTTGCGTTCTGATCCTTAGGTTCATCTTCTGGTTCAGCCTAATTATCAATGTTCTGCTCATTTTCTGACTGTTCTAGTTGTTTTGATTGTTCATTTTGCTTTTCTTGATTAAAATCTATAGCATCATCATTTTCTAAAATTCTAGAAGTAGAGTTAGATTCATCAAACACAACATGAATAGATTCTTCCATAACTAGAGTTTTCTTATTAAACACCCTATATGCTTTACTATTACTAGAATATCCTAGAAAATTCCTTCATAAGATTTAGCAAGGTGATTTTTCTTGTTCTCTAGAATAAAACATTTACACCCAAAATGTGAAAGTAACCAATATTTGGTTTTCTACCTTTGTATAGCTCATATGGAGTCTTTTTAAGTTTAGATCTTACCAAAGCCCTGTTTAGAATATAACAGGCAGTGTTAACGGCTTTTGCCCATGTCACGACCCGTTTCCATGGGTCGGACCGGCACTAGGGCCCAGGTAAGCTTAAGGCCCCCGAGGTCCGTAGTAGGCCTAACTACAAAATTCAACTAAATTAATGTGAATCTCAAGCATTAAGCCCATATTGTCATGCATAATAAGTCTCATATTTATATTATACTTTGGCCCAATATAACATCTTATACCTTACATAGTTCGGGCCCAATTTGTAATATACTACATTCATGTCATGGACTTCCCATTAATACATAAACTTAGGAAGATAAATAAAACATTTATGGGTACATAAATTATCATACTTATCTTATCGCATGACTAGCAAAACATACGACTTACAAATGCGGAGTTCTCTAGCAGATAAATTACAAATAAGTTTTCATACATATAGTTAGTAAATAAATTAATTACTGAAATTAGAAGATTCTTTTCTAGCTCTACCGTGAAGGGAACAGAGCTTAACCGGGCAAGAGAAACCTATTTCCTAGAAGGTTAAACAAATAGATGTGAGTTTAAAATGAATAATAATTATTGCACAACACATGCATTCACACGAATGTGTAAATATATCAATCTAGTCATCCAACTAGTTATATGCTCACGCAGTCAGTCACACAAATGGCATATCATTAGCACTCACAATTATTAACATCTTCACATAATCAGATCACGTGGAAATTAGTCAATGGCGTCACCGAAAACCCCAATGAGCCGTCCTCACACATGGTTCGCCCTCTCATACGTGTGCACCAGGGAGGCGATCCCCCATACCTGGCCGACCAGTCTAATCCTCATTTGACCAGCCCTCTCATTGTTTTTCCATTCTCTCTTTTCTTTTTCATACCAATAGGAGGCAACCCGGTCGTCTCCGTCAAATCTAGATCATCAGGCGCACATAATAGGAGGCTACACTACGGGCTACCATCAAATCCAGATTATCAGGTGCGCCTAATAAGAGAACGCCCTATGGTTTTCCATATCATCCAGATCATATCATCAGGTGCACACGGGGTGCCGATCTCCCATACGACCAACGGTATCATGGACCGCCCTCACAAACCTATGGTGACCACTTTATCCCAACTCCACACATACAAGGCATAGCATTATCACAACACAATTAATCAAGTATTGCAATTAAAAGCAAGCATATTAATCAACTAAACATCGTAATGCAATGCACAATTAGACATCCAAAATCAAATGCAAATAAATAAATAAATAGTATTAACAATAAACAACAATAATAAAATAAATAATAATAACAAACAATAATAATGAAATTAAATAAACAATTGAATAATTAAATGAATAATAATGTTAATAATTAAATAATTAGAGCACTTTATTTATTATGTATCAAATTATAGAATTTATCTAAATAAGCTTATTTATTATGTTATTAATTATAACTAGACTAGGTTCTATCGAAATTTCGGCAGAACCTCCCTTAGAAATATGACTATCTACTGTTTCAATATCACAATAATGTTATATATTTATCAATCACTACACACGGTCCATCCGTCGGGCAACTCACAACAACACCTCCCATCCGCCACCTTCGTAACTCAACATCCATTGAGCTCTTCCATCAACAAATAATCAACTCAATTTAACTCACATAAATAATAACTAAGAATTCTTATTTCCATGTCAAATTTTCTAATTACAATTATAGTTCATGTAATTTATTTGACAATATTCTAAACTAATTTGCAATTACATTATTCTAAAATCCTAAACCAATTAACTAAACATATCTGACTATCGCTATATCCGCATACTAATCAATTTAATTTATTTGCAAATGACTAAAAATGTTTTATATATATTTAGGCTATTCCAATAACCTAATTTCTTGTTATTCAATTTAATTTACTTAATTACTCAATTAAATTTAATTACTTAATTAATGCTTTATATACAAAAATTGGGAATTGAGTCTTAGAGCGTACCGATTGAAATTTTGGCGACGATTCCACGATCCTCACGAAGAGAAGAAAATTTTGTCCCTTGGTGCATCACCAGAGGCTCGCCGGCAGGTCGCCGGACCGCTGCCGTCCACGGTGGCCGGAAAGTCGTTCTTGTCCAGAATCACGCAATTCATACACTTTAGAATCAAAATTTCACTAGGAATTTAAATCGATGCTCCGTTTGTTGAATTGATGGCCCATTTGGCCTAAACCAACACCGATCGAAGCTTGTGCCGCCATCAATGGTGGAAAACATGCGCAAGACCAGGAGGAGTCGATCGGAGGTCCTCTCGCTGGCGGTATCCGCCGGAAACGGAGAGAATCCCAGAGAAGAGAAATCAGAGGGCCGCGATATTTTAAACGTGAATCCTTTCATTCTCGGCGTCTACTGCGTGAACGGAGACCATGGGTGGGTTCCTCTCATCGAGGAGATGAAGAAAGAAGGTTTAGGTGCCGAAGTTCATGGCCGGTGGCCGAAAAATGGGAAGGAGAGGCAAGAAATCCCTGCTGCTCCCCGCGTGTGCCAAGAAGAAGAGAAGATGAAGGAAAAAGTAAGAGGATTTTCTGGAAATTTCTGGGCCATTTCGGTTCAATTCAAACCGATTTGGTCCAAATCAACGGTTTGACCCGATTTAACTTGGTTTTCGAGTTTTTCACTTGGTTTTCTGAAAATTCAAGCTGGTTTTCGATAAATCAATTTGATTTCCGGGTCCGATTCAATTTATTTAATTATTTTTATTAGGTTCTAGAACGTATCCTCAATTTACTCAATATTAATAATAATAATATTCAATTTTAGAATAATTAATTTATATATTAGTCACACTCATATTTTTATATTTATAATAAATTAGTAGCTAGAGTTCCATTTAATTTCTCGAAAATTTTAAGTGTCTCGAAATCGAGAATTCTGATAATATTTGGGCTTGGGCCCAACTCGCAAAACTTTGGACTCGAATTGAGATTTTATTATACTTGCAGCCCACACTTCAAAATTTCTGATTTTTGATTTAATAAAAATTCTAAGGTTTCGAAAATAAAAATTCGGGGTATTTCAACCCAGAAATACTTTGGTAATTGAGAATCATCCAACATGGTTCTGGCCATTTCCTGAAATGTTCTATTCTTGCGTTCCACTACTCCATTTTGCTTGGGTGTTTTAGGTGCTGAGAAGTTAGGGAAGATTCCTGACTCTTTGCAAAATGCATTGAATTTCTGATTTTCAAATTCTCCTCCATGATCACTTATAATCGCAGAGATGTTGTATCCTTTCTAATTTTGTATTCTCTTGCAAATATGAACAAACATGTCATATGACGCATCCTTATTTCTAAGGAAGAGTGTCCAGGTGAATCTAGAATAATCATCTACAATAACAAATGCATAGTGTTTTCCTTTAAGACTAGGAGTAACAGGTCCAAATAAATCAAGGTGTAGTAATTCTAAAGGTTTAGAAGTAGAAACCTGTGAATACTCAAATTTTGAGGCTCAAAAAGCTAGTTTTCCCGGACTGCAAACAGTCCGGCCGGACCGGAGGTCATTTTGGAAATTTACCGGAACTATGCCAATATGGTACTTAAAACATCCGGGACGTCGCGGGGATCGCAGAACTGGTCCAAGAATATTTTTTGGAGGTCCGGAACTCCCGGAAAAGCCTCTGAAACGTAAAACTAGAAAGTCTGCCAGCGCCGGCGCCGGCGGCCGCCCTTCACGGCGGCGGCAGCCGCTGGAGACGGCGGCAGCGGCCGCCCGGCAGAGGCCGCCCTCCTCGGCGGGGGCTGCCGCCGGCCACGGCGGCAGCGGCCGCCCTCCAACCCGATTTTTGCCTATAAAATAGGCCTCGGTTCCTCAGTTTTTACTCACTCAGTCTGTGTTGACGGACGCTCCTTCTCCCTTACGCTCCTTGCGATTCTTTACTGCTTTTCTGCATTTAGCATAGGCTTTTATTATTGTGTTGTTGTGATATTTGGTCACTTAAACTAAATTAAATTAATTAATATTCCCTTAATGAGGAGCTTAATTCAGAGTTTTCAAGCTGAAGCTAAGAAGCGGTCGTCGATTAAATCAGGTAATAACTAAACCCTGTCTATTTAATTTTAGCACTTCATGCATGTTTCTCTTCTACTCCTAATTCTACAACCGCATAAATGCATTCACGCCATCATTAGGGAAATAAACTACCTCAATTAAATATGATTAAGCTTAAATGCCTGGTTAATTAATAATCGTGGTGTTAAAGCCTAAATCCGACAATATTGGCTAAAAGTGCCTAGTTAATCAATAGCTATGGTGATTGCCTTTATTTCGAACAGTTCGGCTTAAGTCCAATTAATCAATAATTGTGGCTAAATAGCCTTAATTAAACACATTTTTTTGCCAATAAATTGACTATATTGCAATTCAATTGATCTCTTTTGGCAAACAAATTGCCTATAAGTAGATTAATCATTTTTAGCAACAAATCGCTTAAATCAAAGTTTTGGCAAAATGCCTTGAATTAATCAATCTTTTGGCTAAAAGCCTTAAAACCAACCAATTTTGGCGACAATCGCCCAATCAAACACTTTTGGCAAACTAATTGCCTAAATCAATCATTTTGGCTAAAAGCCTTAAAACCAACCAATTTTGGCGACAATCGCCCAATCAAACACTTTTGGCAAACTAATTGCCTAAATCAACTCATTTTGGCTAAAAGCCTTCAAATAATCAATTTTGGCGACAATCGCTTGTGAACCCCTACCCCGAACATAGGCATATGAATGCATATGATTAAGGACAGAAATGCACGTGAGTGTGTGAGTCGCCACCTTGTTTAATTATTTTAGGGTCAACTAGGAAAAAACCCTATGTGACTCCAATTTTAATTAACCTAGTTGCTAGATTAATTATCCCAATGTTTAAGGCACAATCTACGAACCCGAGGTGGATCCCGAGACCATGTCATGCTGATCAACTAACCAAAAGAATGAATGCTTTGCAAGGTAAATGATGTAATTGGACCAAATGAAATGTTTAAGTGATTTCGACTTGCCACCCGGGGTTAAATCCCGAACGTGCCTACGTACTTCCGTTTGAATGGAAGATCAAAGTCAACGTAGTTCGATAGGCCTTGTTTCAAGGGCTTTGAAGGAGTATGCTTAATGCATGAGTGTGTGTATGCTTCGTGCATTTTGTGTGTGTGTATGCTTCGTGCATTTTGTTTAGGCATTTTGCCAAAGGATTGATTGTTTTAGGCATTTGATGCCAAAAATGTTGATTTTAATGGCTTTTAGCCAAAAAGATTTGATTTAGGCAATTTAATTGCCAAAATGATTGATTTTAGGCGATTGTCGCCAAAATGATTGATTTTAAGGCTTTTAGCCAAAAAGAGTGTTTTAGGCAATTGTTGCCAAAAATTGATGTGATTTAGGCGATTGTCGCCAAAATTGATTATTTGAAGGCTTTTAGCCAAAATGAGTTGATTTAGGCAAGTTGCTTGCCACAAGATGATTATTTAGGCGATTGTCGCCAAAATTGATTGACTTAAGGCAATTTATTTGCCAAAAGCAATTGTTTGAAGGCTTTTAGCCAAAAATTGTGATTTAAGCGATTTGTCGCTAAGAAAAGGATTAATCTCACTTATAGGCAATTTGTTTGCCAAAAGTGATCAATTAAATTGTAATGTAGGCCATTTATTGCCAATAAAAATGTGTTTTATTAAAGCTTTTTAGTCACAACTATTGATTAATTGGACTTAAGCTGAAACTGTTTGAAATAAAGACAATCATACCATAGTTATCGATTAACTAGGCTTTAAGCCAACATTGTCGGATTTAGGCTTTAATACCACAATTATTAATTAACCGGGCATTTAAGCTTAATCATTTTTATTTGAGGCAGTTTATTTGCCAATTCAATGACGTGAATGCATTTATGCGATTATAGAATTGTTAGGAGTAGAAGAGAAATATGCATGAAGCGCTAAAATTAAATAGGCAGAGTTTCGTTTACATACCTGATTTAATCAACGACCGCTTCTTAATTCCAGATTTAAGCTCCTCGCTTGGGAAATAATAATTAATTTTAATTTATTTGATTTTAGTGTCCAAATATCACAACAAAATATAATAAAAATTGAATTAAAATGCAAAAAGCGGTAAAGAAGTCGCAAGGAGCGTGGGAAGGAGGAAGATCGTCCGTCAACACAGACAAGGGTCTCAAAAATAGGCTAAAAATGGCTTATTTATAGGCCAAAATTGGACCCAGGGCGGCAGGTGCCGCCGGGCTGGGCGGCAGGGGGCCGCCCAGGAGGCGCGGCGGCTGCTGCCGCCGTGTGCGGCGGCCGGAGCAGCTGTGTGCGGTGGTCCCCCCTATCTCGCTCCAGGGGCTTTTCCGGGAGTTCCGGACCTCCAAAAATTATTCCGGGACCAGTTCTGCGATCCTCGTAATTTTCCGGACGTTTTAAGTACCATATTGGCATACTTTCGGTGAGTTTCCAAAATGGCCTCCGGTCCGGCCGGACTGTTTGCAAAGTCAAATTTACTATAGCAAAGTCAAATTCACTGCAGAAAATTTTATTATTCACAGTCCGGGAAAACTGGCTTTTTGAGCCTCAAAATTTGAGTATTCACAAGTCTGTGTTGACGGACGCTCCTTCTCCCCTACGCTCCTTGCATTTTCTTTTACTGCTTTTCTGCATTTTTAATTTAGCTTTTATTGCTTTCTTGCTTTAATATTTGGCCACTTAAATTAAATTAATTCTAAATTAATATTCTCCAAACGAGGAGCTTAATCCGGAGTTTTTCAAGCTGAAGCTAAGAAGCAGTCACCGGTTAACTCAGGTAAATAAACAAAACTCTGCTTATTTAATTTTAGCACTTCATGCATATTTCTCTTCTACTCCTAATAACTCTACAACTGCATAAATGCATTCATGTCATCATTTAGGCAAATAAACTGCCTTAATTAAATATGATTAAGCTTGAATGCCCGGTTAATTAATAATCGTGGTATTAAGCTTAAATCCGATAATATCGGCTAAAAGAGACCTAGTTAATTAATAACTACGGTTAATTGCCTTTATTTCGAACAGTTTGGCTTAAGTCCAATTAATCAATAATTGTGGCTAAAAAGCCTAAATCACATCAACTTTTGGCAACAATTGCCTAAATCAATTCTTTTTGGCTAAAAGCCTTCAAATAATCAATTTTGGCGACAAACGCCCAAATCAATCAAACTTTTGGCAACAAATTGCCTAAATCAAGCTTTTGGCTAGAAACCTTCAAATACCAACTTTTGGCACAAATGCCTTAATCACTTTGGCGACAAATCGCCTAACCATTTTCTGGCAACAAATTGCCTAAATCAACTTATTTTGGCTAAAAGCCTTAAAATAATCAATTTTGGCAACAATCGCCTAAATCACATCAATTTTTGGCAACAATTGCCTAAATCAATCTTTTTGGCTAAAAGCCTTCAAATCAACACTTTTGGCAACAAATGCCTAAAAGTCAATCAATCTTTGGCAAAATGCCTAAACAAAATGCACGAAGCATACACACACTCATGCATTAAGTATACCCGTTCAAAGCCCTCTAAAAGAGGCCAATCGAACTACGTTGATTTTGATCTTCCATTCAAACGGAAGTACGTAGGCACGTTTGGGATTTAACCCCGAGCGGCAAGTCAAAATCACGTAAACATCTTCAATTACATCATCTTCCTTGCAAAGCATTCATTGTTTTGGTTAGTTCATCAGCATGACATAGTCTCGGGATCCACCTCGGGTTCGAAGATTGTGCCTTAAACTTTGGGTTAATTAATCTAGCATTTAGGTTAATTAAAAATCCACTTAGGGTTTTTTTCCTAGTTTACCCTAAAATAATTAAACAAGGTGGCGACTCATACATTCACGTGCATTTCTGCCCTTAGTCACATGCATTCATATGCCATGATGTTTGGGGAGGGGTTCACAGAATGTCACAGCAGATGAGCAATTTATAACATACAAGGGAACGGGAGTTGGGAAATGCATGCTTTCCAACCTTATCTCTCCCACACACGAGTTCCGTTGGTAAAAATTTCGACATCTGTTTTCTAGGATTTGGTCTAATCTCGACAACCAACAGGGGGTTTTGTGATTGACGATATAAACTCTCGGAATGAATGCGACAGAACAACAGCAAACAGACATCTGGTTTTCCTTATGGGGAAGTGACTAAGGCTTTCAACTACATGCATGGGCTTTGGTCCATTGGGCTTTACAAAGTCTGGGTTCCGCAAACAGGATTTGGGCTTTTACATGGGCCTACTCCTTTTGACGCACCTTTAAAGGTGCTAGGCTTGCGATTGGTAAAATTGCTAATTCTCGGGAGGATGTGCCTAAAACGCAAGGTTTAGGCTAGATCCACCTTCGAAATTAACAATGATAGCGAGGGATAATATGGGTAGAAAGTGGTGAGAAGAGAGAAATGCAGTATGGATGCAAGATCTTAAAGAAAGCAAATAAACAAACAAGGACGATTAAAGAATTTTCCAACGGCTTTCTAACCAATTTTATTTTCAATTTTAGAAAACGTAGGTTTAGAGTTAAGTCCTAATTGCAACCGACTAGTTATTAAAAAATAACCGGGGATTAGTGGATGCGTCCCTAGTGAAGTCGCCAACCTATTTACGTCGACCGCCCCCGAGCGACACGAAAAACGTTCCATCTATTATTTTTTTTGGTGGAAAGTGATTTTTATTTTGAACAATGGTGACAAAACGTTTTATTGGATACGATGCTGATAAATCGGTCTTATAAAACATTTTGAATCGCCACCCATTATTTCGGCAATGGGACCGTTTCCAATTTTATTTTATAAAAGTGACTCCATTTTAAACCCAATTTTATTCAAGGCCAAATTATTTAAAAGACTGGTCAAGCGAACCAATGCGGTTCTGGGTTAGCGAATTGGGTACGCCGGCCCGTTGGAAGCCAACGCCCGGAAAACCGGCCTCTTTTAACCTTACGATTTCTAATTTATTTTAGTTAGAAAAGCCAAAGTATTAATTTACTTAAACCCATAAGGTTAAGTAAATCAAATAAATTAATAAATAAAAGACCCGCTCTTGCCTTATGGTTAAAGGCGGGCCACAAACCAAACCTAAAAATACATTCTACCCGATTAAAAAATTTTAACCCGAAAACCAAAAACCCAAAATCATGCATAATTACATTTTAATATTCTAAAGTTAATTAAATTGCAATTTGTTCACAATTAGTTGTCTTCGAATTTATTAGAAAAATTAAATTTTATTTTGTACAAAATTCGTTAATTTTTTAAAGAACAAAAATTGCTTCTAGGGCTCTAGAACAGTCGCGTCACACAGCTATTCTTTGGAAGAACAGTTGCGTGACGGATCTAATAGTCGCGTGACCTAACTGTTCTTAAAACTCCAGATCCATCAACCATATATTTTAGATCCCCAATTAAAAATAGAATATTAAAAATAAATGAAATCGTGAATATGAACAGTTCCGTCATGCAACCTCCAGATCCGTTACGGATCTGATAGCTGCGTGACGCAACTAATCTGGGTAAAGAAACGATATTTTGGACATGAACAGCTCCGTCACACAACTGTTAGGTCCGTTACGGATCTACTAGCTGCGTGACGCAACTGCTCTGGTCCGTGCTTACTTTTCAAACAACTTATTTACATCATTCTTTTATTTAAACATGCTTTTTAATAAGATCTAAAAACAACCAAGAGTGAACAGAATATCGTTTAACTAAGATTAAACTACTAAAATAATAACAAAATAAACAATACTAAATAAAAATACAAAGAAAGGTTTAAAAGAGTTACCTAACCCTCAGACTGAGGATTGTAAACAGCTTAAACGCCTTAAAGAATGACGGTTAATCGTTCTAGAAGCTTTGTCCACAAGGATTTAAACGCTCACCCTTTTCTCTCTTGTTTTTTTTCTTCTTTTATGATTTTCGTTTTAACCTAATTGATGTCTAATGGCTGTTTTTCTTCAAAGGGACTCAGAAGAGTTTCTGGAGAAAGACTTAGCCGCAAGTGTGTTTTTTTGACGCCCTAAAAAACCAGTCCCGAATAAGAGATAAAACGATGAATTTATAGAAGTAGGGCAATAGAGGATAGCTGCGTCACGCAGCTGACGGCCGCGTGACGGATCCGATGGCTGCGTGACCCAACTCACTTTCTGGACCGCTGCCACGTACTCAGACAGAATGAAAAACCGTTATGTTGGCATTCACGGTGACGTCATCTAGATTGGAGTTGTGTGACGCAACCGACAATGCCGTCACGCACCTGATAGCTGCGTGACGCAACTCTTATGCAATCCAGACACATTTAAGTTGATCTAATTTAAATCCTTGGATCAAAAGACTTCTAGATAGCAATAACCCTTCATTCCGCATCCTTGTATCCTCACTGGGTTAGGTGGGGGCATAAAGACACATGTCAACCGGTCATAATAATATTAAAAATATATTTTCCCCTTTCATGAAAATTCCAGATTTTCATCGTGCCAACTAAGAAAAAAGAGAAAAAGGAAAAGAAAAATCAAAATCAATCAAAAGCTGAATTGAAAACTCACAAAGGGAGGTTCAGGCAAAGACAAGAAAAGAAGGGGCTAAGTTGAAAACCTGCAAAGGTAGGCAGCTTAGGCAAAATCGGTATTAGCCTGTTAAGTCGAAAACTCAAAAGGGAGGCTTAGGCAAAAGTTAGAGTAGCCTACTAATTCGAAAACCCGTGAGGGCAGTTTAGGCAAAAATTAAGGCATGAAGCAGCAATTTCATAAATGTTAAAATTAGGGTCCTTCTCATAACATGTGTCAACATGATTTCTCTCTTACATGTCTCTAAAGGCTAATTCGAAAACCCATGATGGCGGTTTAGGCAAAAATTAAGGCATGAAGCAATAATTTCATAAAGGTTAAATTAGGGTCCTTCTCATAATGTGTGTCAAAATGATTTCTCTCTTACATGTCTCTAAAGCAATATGAATCATGAAAAAGAAAGTCACGGAAGCCCTGTCATCTAGGCATCTGTCATTACCTAGTGTCAAGTGTTCATCCCTACATAGTATAGGACATAATATATTGAAAGCCCTATAAAAAATAGGTCGAACCATTCACTCCTGCTTAAAATCAGACATGGTCAAAAGACAAAAGTCGAAATCTAACCCGATGAGTCAAAATGCACTATATATCTAGGAAGCCTGTCTGCATCACCTTGGATACATGTCTCTGGAGTCTTCTAAGCCATCTGTGAACCCCTTCCCCAAATGTCATAGGCATGTGATGCATATGATGAATGAGAAGAAATACACGTGATGTGTGTGAGTCGCCACCTTGTTTAATTATTTTAGGGTAAACTAGGAAAAAACCCTATGTGACTCCAATTTTAATTAACCTAGTTGCTAGATTAATTATCCCAATGTTTAAGGCACAGTCTACGAACCCGAGGTGGATCCCGAGACTATGTCATGCTGACGAACTAACCGATGGATGAATGCTTTGCAAGGTGAATGATGGATTAATGAAATGTTTGAGTGATTTCGACTTGCCGCTCGGGGTTAAATCCCGAACGTGCCTACGTACTTCCGTTTGAATGGAAGATCAAAGTCAACGTAGTTCGATAGGCCTTGTTTCAAGGGCTTTGAAGGTGTATGCTTAATGCATGAGTGTGTGTGTGTATGCTCCGTGCATGTTTGTGTATGCTTTGTGCATGTTTGTGTATGCTTTGTGCATGAGTGTGTATGCTTTGTGCATGTTTGTGTATGCTTTGTGCATGAGTGTGTATGCTTTGTGCATGAGTGTGTGTATGCTTTGTGCATTTTGTTTAGGCATCTCGCCAAAGATTGATTGATTTTTAGGCATGTTGCCAAAAATGTTAATTTTGAGGCATTTGTGCCAAAATGGTTCATTTAAACGATTTGTCGCTTAAAAGATTGATTTTAAGGCCTTTGGCTGAAAATTGGTTCATTTTAAGGCATTTCGCCAAAAATGTCGATTTTACGGCTTTGAGCCGAAAATGGTTGATTTTAAAGGCATTTTGCCAAAAATGTTGATTTTACGTGATTTGACGCTAAAATGGTTGATTTTACGGTTTTAAGCCGAAAATGGTTGATTTTAAGGCATTTTGCCAAAAGATTGATTTTAAGCGATTTGTCGCTAAAAATGGTTGATTTTAGGCCTTTGGCCAAAAGGTGTTGTTTTAGGCAATTAGTTTGCCAAAATGTGCGATTTAGGCTTTAATGCCACGATTATCAATTAATCGGGCGTTCGAGCTTAATCACAATTTATTGTCGAAACGTGATTGATTAAGGCTTTTAGCCACAATTATTGATTAATTGGACTTAAGCCGGATTTGTTCGAAATAAGGCAATTGAACCGTAGTTATTAATTAACTAGGCTCTTTTAGCCAATATTGTCGGATTTAAACTTTAATACCACGATTATTGATTAACCGGGCATTTAAGCTTAATCAAATTAATTAAGGCAGTTTATTTACCAAAAAAAATGACGTGGATGCATTTATGCAATTGTAGAATTATTAAGAGTAGAAGAGAAATATGCATGAAGTGCTAATAATTATATAGGCAGAGTTTTGTTTACATACCTGATTTAATCGACGACCGCTTCTTAACTCCAGATTAAGCTCCTCGCTTAGGAAATATTAATTAATTTTAATTTGTTTAATTTTAATGTCCAAATATCACAATAAAAATGCAATAAAAATTAAATTAAATGCAAAAAGCGGTAAAGAAAACGCAAGGAGCGTGAGAGGGAGAAGGATTCGTCCGTCAACACAGACAGGGGTACCAGAAATAGGCTGAAAATGGTCTATTTATAGGCCATTTTCGGGTCCCGGGCGGCAGGTGCCGCCCGGGAGGGCGGCAGCTGCCGCCCTGTCGGTGGGGCGGCAGGCCCCGCCTGGTCTGGGCGGCAGGTGTCGCCCAAGCTGGGCAGCAGGTGCCGCCCAGGGGCGTAATACCACGATTATTGATTAACCGGGCATTTAAGCTTAATCAAATTAATTAAGGCAGTTTATTTACCAAAAAAAATGACGTGGATGCATTTATGCAATTGTAGAATTATTAAGAGTAGAAGAGAAATATGCATGAAGTGCTAATAATTATATAGGCAGAGTTTTGTTTACATACCTGATTTAATCGACGACCGCTTCTTAACTCCAGATTAAGCTCCTCGCTTAGGAAATATTAATTAATTTTAATTTGTTTAATTTTAATGTCCAAATATCACAATAAAAATGCAATAAAAATTAAATTAAATGCAAAAAGCGGTAAAGAAAACGCAAGGAGCGTGAGAGGGAGAAGGATTCGTCCGTCAACACAGACAGGGGTACCAGAAATAGGCTGAAAATGGTCTATTTATAGGCCATTTTCGGGTCCCGGGCGGCAGGTGCCGCCCGGGAGGGAGGCAGCTGCCGCCCTGTCGGTGGGGCGGCAGGCCCCGCCTGGTCTGGGCGGCAGGTGTCGCCCAAGCTGGGCAGCAGGTGCCGCCCAGGGGCGTGGGGGGGCCAGGCCCCGCCTGCGCGGGGCGACAGGCCCCGCGTGCGCTGGGCGGCACGCCTCGCCCGCGTGCGCTGGGCGGCAGGCCTCGCCCGCGCGCGCGGCAGGCCCCGCCCGCGCGGGGCGACAGGCCCCGCGCGCGTGCGCTGGGCGGCAGGCCTCGCCCGCGCTGGGCGGCAGGCCTTGCCCAGGAAGTGGGGCGGCAGGTGCCGCCCAGGCTGGGCGGCTGCTGCCGCAGTGCCCGGCGGCCGGAGTCGCCGTGGCCGGCGGCCGGCGCCGCCGTGGCCGGTGTGGACACCGTGCCTCGCTTCGGGGGCCTTTTTGGGAGTTTCGGACCTCCGAAAAATATTCCGGGACCTGTTCCGCGATCCTCGCGATATTCCGGACGTTTTAAGTACCATATTGACATATTTTCGGTGAACTTCCGAAATAGCCTCCGGTCCGGCCGGACTGTTTGCAGTCCGGCCGGACTGTTTGCAGTCCGGGAAAACAGGCTTTCTGAGCCTCAAAATTTGGGTATTCACACCATCTTAGTTCTCAAACATGATAGAGCCGAGAATTGTCTCTGATGTCGCCCTGTGTCTACCCTCAATTTCTCGACTTAGTCTTGCTCTACGGCTTCTCTCATGGTCTCTGTACTCTAAAATTTAGCCTTCTCTAAAAAGCATGCAAAACTAGACTTTCCACCTTAATCCAAAAAATAGGCATTCACATGCAAACCCATCCTAAGATCAGACAGACTCAGCTGTACCTATCTTGAACTCCTTAGCATTCCTGAAAGCATGCCAATCCAACCAGAAACCTAAAGCCAATTTAGAATGGCTACCTGAAGCAAAACTAGACCTTGAACTAGAACGCAAAAGACAGGCACCCACATGCAAACCATCTTAACCGCCAGACAGAACTAGCTGTACCTATTCGTACATTAGATAGAACCCAGTTAAACCCATTCACACATCAGACAGACTCAGTTGTACCTACCTACAATATCTAGCTTTATCTAAGAAGCAACCAAACCAAACCAGTTCAGAAATGGTTACCTGAAGCAAAGCCAGACCTTGCACCAGAACCCAAAAGACAAGCATCACGTACAAACCATCTTAACCATCAGACAGACTTAGCTGTGCCCATTCTTAAGATTAGATAGGCACCATCAGACAGACCTCAGTTGTGCCTACCTTTGTATCCAGTCTTACTTGAGATAGAATCAGACATTACATCAGAATCCAGAAGACAGGCACCCATGTGCAAACTATCCTACCCATCAGACATATCCAGTTGTACCCACCTTCAACACCTAGCCTTTCCCAAAGGCATACTAGCCAGATTAGAAACCTAAATCAATTCAGAATCGATTACCTGAAGCAAAACCAGACCGTGCACTAGAACGCAAAAGACAGGCACCCACATGTTAACCATCTTAACCACCAGACAAAACCCAGTTGTACTCATTCTTAAAAATTTAACAGACTCGGTATACCCATCTTCAATACCTAGCCTTTCCTGAAAGCACCTCAATCCACTCAGAAACACAAAACAATTCATAATTAGTTACCCTAGAGCAAAGCTAGATATTGCACCATAATTTAAAAAATAGGCACCCATGTGCAAACCTTCTCACCCACCAGATAGATCTAGCTATACTCATCAGACAGACCCAGCTGTATTCATTAGAGAGAGATGGGTTACCCATCTTAAAACCAGACAAGCCCAGTTGTACCCATCTGACAAACTCAGTTGTACCTGTCATCCCTGAGCACCACCCTAAGCCTCATCCTTGGGCTCCCTTTTCCAAATTACCAAATGTCTCAACTATCAACTTGGGCATTCGTCCAATCTGACCTAAAAGCAAAAACAGACATTACACCCAAAATCCAAAAAATAGACATTCCCTTACAACCTATTCACAAATCAAACAGTCTCAGCTATGCCCACCATCATATGTAGCCTTACTTGAAGCAATACTAGATATTGCATCAAAACCCAGAGAATAGGCACCCACATGCAAACCCTCTCACCCACCAGACAGATCCAGCAGTACCCATCCTAAGATAGGTTAAATCGAGTCGTACCCATGTTAAGACCAAATAAACCTAGCTGTAACCATTCTAAAATCAGACAAACCCAGCTATATTCATCAGACAAACCTAGTTTTACCCATCCTAAAACCAAACAGGCCCAGCTATACCCATTTGACATACTCAAATATACCCATCATCCCTAAGCACTATCCCAAGCCTCATGCTTGGACTCCCTTTTCCAAATTACCAAATGTCTCAATTATCAACCTAGGGCGTTCATCCAATTCGACCTAAATGCAAAAATAGACCTTACACCCAAAAATGGACATTCCCTTACAACCTATTCACTGATCAAACAGTCTCAGCTATGCCAACCTTCATATCTGGCCCAAAAATGAACATTCCCTTACAACCTATTCACTGATCAAACAGTCTCAGCTATGCCAACCTTCATATTTGGCCTTACCTGAAGCAATACCAAATATTGCATCAGAACCCAGAGAATAGGCACCCACATGCAAACCCTCTCACCCACTAGACAAATCTCGCTGTACCCATCTTAAGACAAGTCAAGTCCAACTGTACCCGTCCTAAGACCAGATAGCTCCAGTTATACCTGTCTTAAGACCAAATAAACCTAGCTATAACCATTCCAAAATCAGACAGATCTCGCTGTACCCCACTGCGAGCATCTAGCCTTTTTCCAAAAGCTTGTAGCCCAAGTTAAAAACCTAAACTAGTTCAAACATGGTCATTACATTCATGAATCATGCATATGCATATTCTTTACTAGCCATGGTTTTTAGGTCAGTAAATCAACCAGAAATAGGCAATCAGTGCAAACAATTAAGAACAAGCAGCCAGTGCAACTAGTCAAAAATAGGCAACCAATGCAATGTTAAAGAGCAGGCAATTAGTCAACCAATCACAAATAGGCAACCAATGCAATGTTAAAGAGCAGGCAATTAGTCAACCAATCACAAATAGGCAACCATTGCAACCGGTCAAAAATAGGCAATCAGTATAGGCCACCCATAATAGGCAATCAGTGTCGAGATTAAGAAATCGGCGCCAATCCAATGCAGTCATGGATTAAAATAAGGCAATCAGTGTCAAGAACAGAAAACCTATGCAATCAGTGTAGAAGCGGTTGAAAACAAGGCAATCAGTGCCAAGATCAGAAGATTAGTGCAATCAATGCAATCGCAATCAGTGAAGTTACAATTAAGCAATCAATGCAAAACAGATACCTCCTAATTCCAACAAGGGGGAGCCTATAAAACAAAAAAGATTGATCAAGTTAGTGGCAATCCTTTCAAAACTGACCAAAGGAAAAATAATAATCTAGAAGTAGACTTACTAGCTAACCTGTAGGAAACCCAGATCGCGCCTCAGGAATAGTCATCGGAACATAGAAGATCTGGCTCGAAATTCATTAGATCAGCCAAGCCGTCAGGCCAGAGAAAGGAAGGGTCCACATCTATCGGTTGGGCACCAAAATGAATCCTCATGAGTAATGCAAACCCAAATGAAGTCAATGTTCACTCCCCTAACTGGCGTGTGCAAGTTGTCAGTGGTATCCCACCAACGCTCTGCCGAAGCCCTGTATAAGCCATAGTAGGCATTGTCAATCTCTAGCATGGCAAAATGATCTAGACCAAAAGGGGATACCCGATCCTGAACTACTGGGTCACACAGTGCAAAAGTGTTATATGTAGTAGAACTAACAAATCATACAGGAAGACGGCAAGTAAGCAGGCTAATTGCAGAATAACCAAACTTGAAACAAGGTATACGGACCAACTACAAGTGTATAAAAGCTGTCAACAGGGTTTCCTAACCAACTACAGGATAATCAGCCTCGAAATAGGGTTTTCAAACTAAGTTCAGACAAGCAATAGGGTATGCAGACCAACTATAAGGCAATCAACCTCAAATAGGGTTTTCAGACCAAGATTAGATTAGACACAGGGTCTCAAAACCAACTATCAGGTTATACAGGCCGTCAATAGGGTTTCTAGTCTAACTACAGGATAATCAGCCTTGAAATAGGGTTTTCAGACAAAGTTCAAATAAGCAACATGATATCCAGACCAACAACAGGGTAATCAACCTCAAAACAGGGTTTTCAGACTAAGATCAAGTTAGAAACAAAGGTCTCTAGACCAACTACAAGGGTATACAGGCCGTTCATAGGGGTTGTAGACCAACTAAAGGATAATCAGCCTTGAAACAGGGTTTTTAGACTAAGTTCAGACAAGCAACATGGTATCCATACCAATTATAGGGTAATCAGCCTCAAAACAAGGTTTTAAGATCAATATCAAATTAGACACAGGGTCTCTAGACCAACTACAAAGGTATCCAGGCTGTCAACAGGGTTTCTATTTTCAAACCAACTCCAGATGAGAAATAGGGTTTCCAAACCAACTACAAGATAGTTGGCCTCAAAACAAGATTTTCAAATCAAATCCAAACCAATCCCAAACAATCAAACTCCTACCCGGACAACCTACAGGGTCTAAGGAGGTTATAGCTTTTATGAGAGCTGAAAATAGGCCAACAGGGTAAAAGACCGGTTTTCTGCTAACTAGGGGTAAAATGGTAATTTTTAGATAATCAAACTTCTACTGGGACTACCTAAAGGGTCTAAGGAGGTCATAGCTTTGATTAGAGCCGAAAACAGGCCACCAGGGCAAAAGACCGATTTTCCCACCAACTTAGGGTAAAATAGTAATTTTAAGACAATCAAACTCCTAACGAGACTACCTACAGGGTCTAAGGAGGTTATAACTTTGATTAGAGCTGAAAGTAGGGCACAAGGGCAAAAGATCGATTTTCTCACAACGAGTTGTAAAATGAAAATTTTCAGACAATCAGACTCCTATCGAGACTAGCTTCAGGGTCTAAGGAGGTTACAAGTTTGATTAGAGTCGAAAATAGGCCACCAAGGCAAAAGACCGATTTTTTCACCAACAAGGGGTAAAATAGGGTCAAAGGAGGGCACACCAGCAATCAGACTCCTATCAGGACTACCTACAGGGTTTAAACATGGACTTTTCAAAATCAGCCGAATCAAACCGACTTTGAAGAAATATTCTTGAAATCAAATGAGACTCTAATGGGATGTTGCAAACATCACCACGACTTGACCAGTTATGGTTTTCAGACCAAAAATCCATTCAGTAGTGCTGAAATTGGTGTCTATAAGTTCGGACCTTTATTAACTCCAATCTTCTAGAGGGGGCAAACTGTTGACCATGATTTCAGACCCGGGGCATGGGAACATGCCTAATTCTGGATTCCAAGGCATCACATGCTAGACTTAAGGTACAATGGGCCCACCTATGGTACCAAGACGTAGGAAATTCCATCGCGGTTCAACCGGTGAGAGAATCAGCTTGATCAGATGTCTTTTGGGCCCAGAATAGACCTCTAGAAGCCCGAAAACCTTAAAATCAAAGGGTAGGGGCACTTTGGTAAAAAGCCTTGACCGGCACCAAGGAGCCAAGCATCGGCGCCTGTCTCCCTTTGATTGACACTGATCCATGGTGCACCGGGACCCCTGATTGGCACTGATTAGGGGCATATTGGCCCCAATCTGGAGGACTCTAGCACTGTTTCTTGCCAGGCTTAGCCCCCTTTGGCCTATAAATATGGCACTTCTCTCCTTCATTTCACACCTCTTGTTGCTTGATATGTTTTGACTTTGCTCTTCTTCTTTAGTTAAGTTAAAGCCCGACTTGGTACTCAAAAGTCGATCCTTTCGACTTTCACTCACACTTTTGTCTTCCATAGATAAGTTCTATTAGTTAGTTGATTTATTATTAATTAAACTAAGAATTAATTAATAATTTGTCAACTAACACTAGCAAATAAGACTATAATTTGGGTCCTCGCACCCTACCTTAGCTTATTTTTAGAGAGGGACTCGACCTCTTTAGTCGATTACCAACCGTAGAGCTTCGATCCGGTCGTATCAGAAGCACGAGGTATAATCACTAAAACTCAAAACTTTATCAATTAAGCCTAGTCCGTCCGGCATCTTATAAACTATTAAGCCTAGTCCATCCAGCATCTTATAAATTATCAAGACCGGTCCATCCAGCATCTAACATGCTTTAAACCTAATCCGTCCGACACACAAAGCCTGGTCCATCCGACAAAACTAGAAAACAAGTTTTCAAGCCAAAAGCCTGGTCCGTCCACCACCTCGTAAACCCACTTCCCGAGTGGCACCTCCACAAGCCAACCATCCTAATCGATGGTAGAACTTCTTGTGCCCTGATCCTCATACAAACAAGATACAAAGGCTACCTACGGATTTCAGCCTTGGTAGCAGGCCCCCGACCAAACTGATCGTTTGAGACTTAGGGAAATGTGTCTCACGACCTAGGATCCTTGATAAATGAGGCTAGAGTCGAGCTCCCCTTCGAATTACACATTTTTAAATAATTTATGCTTTTAATGCTTTGTCTATAATTGCCATACATTATTAGTATGTTCATGAAAAACCAATTTGGATTTCCTAATTATGATCCAAACCGTTGATTCATTTGAAAGAAGCTAAAAACCCAGTCCTCGAACCCAATCATTTGAGGCAAGTGCATTTTATCCTAAAAGGCAAACTAAACATAGAGTCCAACACGGAGTTTTTCCCTTAATCTTTTCTCTGAAAATAAAAACAAATTAAGGTGGCGACTCTCACACCTCACACACAGTCAAAGTGCTCCAAAGAGCCAACTCGACATCACATAAGCGCTAAACCGAGCCACAATATGACCTAATCAATCTAACCTAATCAATCTAAATCAAACAAAGAAAGGAACCGTAAGGAGTTCCTCCCAGTTTCTGTGACAAACTGACTAATTGGTTCGTCAGGATTGACTCTGTCCTTTGGATCTTTCCTATGGTGCTTGAAAGGGGGCCCACAGTACGTGAAGCACCTCAATTAGTGTTTTGATTAGATGCCTAATGATTTTTTGTTAAATTATCTATGGTCAAAATGAGATTAATTAAGTGTTGATGGAGGATTATGGACTTGGTTAACATAGAAGAGAAGTTGTTAATACAAATGTGGGGAAAAACATGAATAACCAAAACATTAAGGAGTTGGGAGAAATTAGGAAGTCATGTGACTTGCACATGACCTATTAGCTTATAAGAACATTACTACTTAGCAAAAATCAAAGAAACAAAAGCTATAGAAAAGAAAGAGAGAGAGGTCAAAGCATAGGAAAGGAAGAAGAAGAAGAAGAAGAAGAAGAAAGCTTAAGGTGCTAAGGATTCAACTTAATTTTCAAAGGCTTTTTGTTGGAAATCATCTAAGGTAACTTAATCTCTATATAGTTTATGTTATTTTCATGATTTGGAAAAGTTTGAGTTAGGGTTTCAAAGTAGAGATTTTGAAGCAGAGATTGATTTTGATGCTAATAAGTGAAATAAATCTGATTTAAAGTGTTAATTAGTCAATATTGATTATGTAAACCATGATTTAAGCTTTAATTGGATTGAATTAAGAAAATCTTACACAAGGCCAAAGATGGAGATTTTGCCAACCCAAAATGATCATGAAAATGATCATTTCGTTTTGAATTGATGAGTTTAATTAGTTAATTAAGCATTCTTATGATGCTATCAAGTGTTAGTTAAAAGAATGGTGTTTAAATTGAAGTTACCATATTTATATGGTTATGGAAGTTTAAGGAGCTTGAGAAATATTCATTAAATGGTGATATTATGGTGAATGTTAGTAATGTTAATTAATGAGTAATTGATTGAATTGAGATTACAGGATTGTTTAATGATTGTTGGAGAATACATGGAATTCTCCGGGAGTTCAAAAATACAAAGAGGAATAAGAACGTTAAGCATTTAAGTCATGCACACCAAGTGTTTGATTGAATGCCTAAATGAGTATTATTGTGCTTGCTTATTTATGTAGGTAAAAGGATCATAGTGTGAATACTCAAATTTTGAGGCTCTAAAAGCCAGTTTTCCCGGCCGCGGCGATGGTGGCCGCCCTCAAAGGCGGCGGTAGCCGCTATCGCCGGCGGCGGCAGCCGCCGGCGACAGCGACTGCAGTCGCCTGTGAATACCCAAATTTTGAGGCTCGAAGAGCCAACTTTCCCGGACTGCAAACAGTCCGACCGGACCAAAGGCCATTTTGGAAGTTCACCGAAAGTATGCCAATATGGTACTTGAAATGTCCGGAAAATTATGAGGATGGCAGAACTGGTCCCGGAATATTTTTTGGATGTCCGGAACTCCCGAAAAAGCCTCCGGAATAAGAAAAAAAGAACACGGGTCGATGTGCCCGCCCTCAGGGGTGGGCACGCCCGCCCCTCAAGGGCGGTCCAGCCCGCCCTCAAGGGCGGGCACGCTCGCCCTCAAGGGGGCAGGCACGCCCGCCCTCGAGGGCGGGCAGGACCGCCCTCGGGTCTCCTTTTTTCCTATAAAATTGGCCCCGGGGCCTCCATTTTTACTGACTCAATCTGTGTTGATGGACGCTCCTTCTCCCCTACGCTCCTTGCGATTCTTTACTGCTTTTCTGCATTTTAGTTTAGCTTTAATTGCTTTCTTGCTTTGTTAAGTGGTCATTAAAATCAAATTAATTAATATTACCTTAACAAGGAGCTTAACCTGGAGTTAAGAAGCGGTCGACGATTAAATCAGGTACATGAACTAGACTCTGCCTATTTAATTTTAGCACTTCATGCATACTTCTCTTCTACTCCTAATAATTCTACAATTGCATAAAAGCATTCACGTCAATCATTAGGAAAATAAACTGCCTTAATTAAATAAATTTAGGCTGAACGCCCGGTTAATCAACAATCGTGGTGATAAGCTTAAATCCGACAATATTGGCTTAAAATACCTAGTTAATTAATAACTACGGTGTATTTGCCTATTTCGAACAGTTCAGTTAAAAGTCCAATTAATCAATAATTGTGGCTAAAGACCTTAATAAATCACATTTTTTTTGGCAACAATTGCCTAAATCAATCCATTTTGGCGACAATCGTCCAATCAACATTTTTTGGCAATCAAATTGCCTAAATCATTCTTTTTGGCTAAAAGCCTTAAAATCAATCATTTTGGCGACAATCGCCTAAAATCAATCATTTTGGCGACAATCGCCTAAAATCAATCATTTTGGCAACAATTGCCTAAATCAATCCATTTTGGCGACAATCGCCTAAAATCAATCATTTTGGCAATCAAATTGCCTAAATCAATCTTTTTGGCTAGAAGCCTTAAATCAGTCAATTTTTGGCAATAAAATTGCCCAATCAACATTTTGGCAATAAACGCCAAATCAAATCAATCAATTCTTTGGCAAAATGCCTAAACAAAATGCACGAAGCATACACACACTCATGCATTAAGCATACCCATTCAAAGCCCTTCAAAGAAGGCCTATCGAACTACGTTGACTTTGATCTTCCATTCAAACGGAAGTACGTAGGCACGTTCGGGATCTAACCCCGAGTGGCAAGTCAAAATCACATAAGCATTTTTTTTAATTGGTCCAAATTACATTAATCACCTTGCAAAGCATTCATTGTTTTGGTTAGTTCATCAGCATGACATAGTCTCGGGATCCACCTCGGGTTCGTAAACCATGCCTTAAACTTTGGGTTAATTAATCTAGCATTTAGGTTAATTAAAATTGGAGTCACTTAGGGTTTTTTTCTAGTTTATCCTAAAATAATTAAACAAGGTGGCGACTCATACATTCACGTGCATTTCTACCCTTAGTCACATGCATTCATATGCCTATGATATTTGGGGTAGGGGTTCACACATAGGAGAAGGTGAAGAAGCAAGCTCTTCCAAGCCATGAAGCTACAGCTCTGTGTACTATGAGTAAAAGCTTATGATCGTTATTTATATGTGAGAAACGTTTGTTTGATATATCAGTTATGATATTATTCTATACTTGATATTATGATCTGAAAAAGAAATGACTTCTCTGAAAAGAGGCAAAAGGTATGTGTTATTCTGAGGCAATGAGCCTAATCTGTGAATTTAAAACATATGTTTCATTCTTAAAAGGGGTAGAAGTTAAGCAAAAAGATATATGTTATTCTGAGGCCAATAAGCCTAATCTGTGAATGCAATTCTATCACATTTGCATCTGAGATAAAAAGAAGTTATGACTATCATTACCAACTCATGAATCTGATCTATAGTTGGAGTTGCGTGCTCATAAATCTATTGTAACACCCACCGCCCAGTCCCGAGAGATCCGACGGCGGATGCCACATTCGGTGCTAGAGGCACTGTCCTAACCCACATATAAATCATATAATCATATTATGAATTAGAAGTGACTTAGTATTCACAAGTTTAGCAAGTAATAAATTTTTTTTTTTTTTTGAAAATGATTTGGGAGAATCCTACAGAAAAAATGCAAGAGTTTCCCCTAAAAATATAAGTCGCCAAACATGTGAATACAAAACAGTCCCAAATTCAAACTCCAAACCCCCATCAAACTCCAATAACAACACAACAACACTTCTATAATTTCTTAGCTACATAATTCCTCAATAACATTTTAATATTCATCAATTAAATGCATTCATTTAAATATATCAAATTCTAATATTCTAACCATTAAAAAAGTTCCAAGTTTATCCCCAAATATATACACCAAAATAATTTACATTAACATGTTTAAGTCATAAATTAAATAATATAGTCTCCAAAAATATAATACGTATACATGCCATAATTCTTAGTTACATAAAACACTAATCAACTACCAAAATATCTCTTCAAATCTGATGCTACTCTTCTAGTCTTCAAGTAGCAAACACAGACTCCAACCTGTGCGTGATAAAATCAACACGCTGAGTATAAAACTCAGTGGTGCTCGTAAAACACAACAAACCAATGTTGTGATGACAACATTCTTAAAACACAAATTCCAACATGCATAAGTAATATAATTGTGAACCCCTCCCCAAAATGTCATAGGCATGTGAATGCATGTGACTAAGGAAGAAATGCACGTGATGTGTGAGTCGCCACCTTGTTTAATTATTTCAGGGTAAACTAGGAAAAACCCTAAGTTGACTCCATTTCTAATTAACCTAATTACTAGATTAATTAACCCAACGTTTAAGGCATGGTGTGCAAACCCGAGATGGGTCCCGAGACTATGTCATGCTGATTAACTAACCATGAATGAATGCTTGAATGCTTTGCAGGATGAATGACGAGTTTAAAGTGATTTCGACTTGCCACTCGGGGTGAAATCCCGAACGTGCCTACGTACTTCCGTTTGAATGGAAGATCAAAGTCCACGTAGTTCGATAGGCCTTCTTTGAAGGGCTTTTGAATGGGTATGCTTTATGCATGAGTGTGTGTATGCTTTGTGCATTTTGTTTAGGCATTTTGCCAAAGAATTGATTGATTTTTAGGCATTTGATGCCAAAATGTTGATTGGGCAATTTTATTGCCAAAATTGATGTTTGGGCTTATTCTTGCCAAAAGATGTTTTGTTGGGCGATTTGTCGCCAAAAATTGATGCTTGGGCTTATTCTTGCCAAAAGTGCTTATTTGAAGGCTTTTAGCCAAAAGATTGATTTAGGCAATTTGTTGCCGAAAATTGATTGATTGGGCGTTTGTCGCCAAAATGATTAAGGCCTGTAGCCAAAAAAAAAACGATTTAGGCAATTGTTTGCCAAAAGGTGATTATTTAGGCGTTTGTCGCCGAAACGATTGATTTTAAGGCTTTTAGCCAAAAGATTGATTAATTTGAAGGCTTTTAGCCAAAATGAGTTGATTTAGGCAATTTATTGCCAAAAGTTGATGATTGGGCGATTGTCGCCAAAATTGATTGACTTAATGCAATTTATTTGCCAAAAGCAATTGTTTGAAGGCTTTTAGCCAAAAATTGTTTTAAGCGATTTGTCGCTAAGAAAATGGTTAATCTACTTATAGACAATTTATTTGCCAAAAGTGATTAATTGATTTGCAATGTAGGCAATTTATTGCCAAGAAAACATGTTTAATTAAGGCTATTTCGCCACAATTATTGATTAATTGGACTTAAGCCGGACTTTGTTCGAAATAAAGGCAATTTCGCCATAGTTATTGATTAACTAGGCTTTTCAGCCAATATTGTCGGATTTAGGTTTAAATACCACGGTTATTAATTAACCGGGCATTTAGCCTAAATTTATTTAATTGAGGCAATTTACTTGCCTAAAGATGACGTGAATGCATTTATGCAGTTGTAGAATTAGGAGGAGTAGAAGAGAAACATGCATGAAGTGCTAAATTAAATAGGCAGAGTTTAGTTCATGTACCTGATTTAATCGACGGCCACTTCTTAACTCCAGGTTAAGCTCCTCGTTAAGGGAATTTTAATTAATTTTAATTTAGTGACCAAGTATCACAACAAGAAAGCAATAAAATTAAAATTAAAAAATGCAAGAAAGCAGTAAAGAATCGCAAGGAGCGTAAGGAGAAGGAGCGTCTGTCAACACAGACTGAGTCCCTCAAAACGGAGCCCCAGAGCCGTTTTTTATAGGAAAAAACGTGACCCCGGGCGCCCCTGCCCGCCTGGTCTGGGCGGGCGTGCCCGCCTGGCCTGGGCGGGCCTGGCCGCCTAGCTTGGGCGGGCATGCCCACCCCCGCGGGCAGGCATGTGTGCCTTCTCTTTTTTTCTTTTTTTTTGTTCCGGAGGCTTTTCCGGGAGTTCCGGACCTCCAAAAAATATTCCGAGACCAGTTCCGTGATCCTCGTAATTTTTCGGACATTTCAAGTACCATATTGGCACACTTCCGGTGAACTTTTTGAATGACCTCCGGTCCGACCGGACTGTTTGCAGTCCGGAAAAAGTGGCTCTTTGAGCCCCAAAATATGGGTATTCACGGGCGACTGCAGCTGCTGTCGCCGGCGGCTGCCGCCGGCGGCGATAGCGGCTACCGCCGCCTTTAAGGGCGGCCGCCACCGCTGCGGCCGGGAAAACCGGCTTTTTGAGCCTCAAAATTTGAGTATTCACAATAATAATAAACTTATAGCATAAGTAATATCAAATAAACTTACAATTAATAACATAAGTAATTTAATCTAAACAAAGATATATTAAAATAATGCAATCTCATTAATTTCATTTTCTTAAAAAATATTTTACAAGGGCTCGCATACACTTAGGAGAAAAAGAAGTAGATAGGTTATCATAGCTAATTCATAATGGCCTTAAGTCGCCAACTTATCATAACATATAGAGCACATCTGCCCTAACATAAGACACCCACGTGCCTAGCATATGATCATAGCTTCTTATCATAATGGTATCAAATGCTGAGCATGCTCATCTTACATAATAAATCATATCATGCAACAAATTCACACCAAGTATAATAGAGCCCAAAACTATTGTTTTAATTCTTAATTCATAACATTTCTCATAAAATTCATTTTCTTTGATCTTCTTAAAATCATAATGAAAGCTTAATTTAAACTTAAGCAATTCATGAAAATTTTCATACTCAAACATAATTACTTAACATAGGAAAATTTTTCAGCATTAAAGTAACCTTGACCTTTGCTGTGTTTTTAAAACATAACTTGAGTTATATGTCTCCAAATTGAATGAAGTTTGATTCATTAGAAAGATAACACAAAATGATACAAATGATATGAAGGGACTATAGTCCAAATCAATTTGTAAGATGGTAAACAAAAGCTAGGAACATAGACCAACAGTCCAGACCTGACTCAGCAGAACCAAGTCCATTGCTTATTAAATTCCTACTTATCCAAACACTCAAATTAAACCAATCCAAAACCAAGGAAGTCTTAAGATACAGGAAACAACTTTCATGAAGAACTCAGAACATAATCTTACCATTATAGTGGTCAAAAGGAGCACTCAATTCAGAGATGCATGTGGCTTGGTATAACAGAGTCAGTATGGGTGTTTCAGCCATAAGTTGAACTATATATATCCAAATTGGACACAAGAGGATGGGTTAGAAAGCTAAGAAGCAGACCTACATACTTTCATAAAGGGCTTAGACATAAATGGAAAATAAAAAGGATAAAAAAATAGTCCTTAATCTCACACAATAACACATTTTCCCAATTTCAGCTTACTTAAGTCATGAAAAAGAACATGAAAGACAAAAGTTACAAGGTTCAACAAACACCCAAGAACACTAACCTTAATAACATATAGGCATACTTAGAAAACACCCAAGAACACGTTTATACAACCAAGGTTCAACAAACAAATCATTTCATACAAAGTCCCAAAATATACACATAATAGCATGAATGCACAAAATCAAAAATTGAAGTAGGGTAAGTGTGTTTATGAACACTAACCTTAATAACAAGCTTTAGCAAGCTTAAATTAGAGCTCCTTATGCTTTAGCCTTGCTTTTATCTTTGGTAGAAGGCTCTCCACCCTCTACATGTAAGAAACTCAAAATCAAAATAAAGAAAACAAGTAAAAGAAGAAATTGGAGCATGATTAAGCATGCATATGCTAAAAGAAAACTCTAAACCCAAAAATAATGAAGTTATCAAGAAATCACTTACTTTACCCAAGTAGGAAAATCTCTAAATTTCTTGAAATTAATCACCAAAAATCACTTCTCTAGCTTCACTCTCTAAGATTAATTACTTAAATCAAGTTGGATGGGGTGAATTTGGTGGATTTAGCAAGTAGAAGTTGCAGAATAACAAAGAGAAGAAGGAGATTAAGTTGGCGTTGAAGAGAAGAAGAAGAAGAAGAGAAAGTGGTTACTCAAATAGTGGAGTTGACTTATATAAAGTAACTAAAGGGTAGTTTGGTCTTTTCCCATAATTGGATGGCTAGGATTGAGTCAATAGTAATCTAATCTAATGGCTACAAATATTCTTCAATTAAATTCCTTCAAAATATTATTTATTTCCATAAAATTCTCAAATTTACTCCATAAAAATAATTCCTGAAATTTCCTTAATTAATATAATACCATAATTCACTATTCACTAATTATCTAAATTCTCCAAAAATATTCATTATTTACTTTCTACCCATAAAAAAAACCATGCATGCATGCTCCAAAAGAGTTAAATAAAAAAAAAACATATATAGTAATTTTTCCGGACCAAAATAATACCGACTTTCTGACCGGTGGTACTATTCACAGATCGGTAAACTACTATTTCAAACACAGAAAAATTAAAGCGTTACATCTGTCATCTGGAGCTGCGTGCTCAAAATATCTGATATAAAAGCTGGCAAGTTATATCTGATATCTGAATTTGCTATCTGATATGTGGGGCGAGTTTGGTTTGACAAGTCATAACATAAATAATCTAATAATCATTTGCATCATATTTCTGAAATATATCTCTATAGCATCGTATCTGTGATGTCTTGAATGAATATGATCTAAATTTTTGTCAATGGGAATGACGTGATATCTGCATGCTATTGTTGTGAATAATTTGATGAATGGCTAATATTATCCGACAGTTGTTGATGTCGGGCATTGATGGCCTAAGGAGTTAGAGATGTTTGAATTATTGGTATATGGTTTGTTTCAGATGCTTATCATATGTTATGTTATTTGTATGCTCTATGCTCGAGGATAGTGAATTGCTCTATGGTCTCCTCTAAGTACCAATGTTGGAGGGGTGCTTGGATAGGTTGAATGAGGCTTGTGGGCTATACTTCCACTTGGTTGGTTATCATGCATAGTTCAAAGAGAGAGGCCTTCATGTTTTTTTCCCAGTCTGTTTAGAGCTTGAAAATAGGATCACGGTCTTCTACTGAGAGCCTAATATAAAAAAAAACTTCAAAACCAGGTATTAGTTTCTTAGTCAGTGGGCAATACCAAGATTCCTAAAAGAATTAGTAGGGTTCAGATTCCACCTCTTTAACAAAATAACCATTAAGGGTTTTGAAGTATGGGCGCATCAGAATGTCCCTTATTTCACCTTTTGTCCTAGCCACTTGTTTGGCTTCCTTCAGCTCCTCTCGGTCTTCATCTGTCGGCATGAATCCAAGACCAAAAGGAAGTTTAGTAACTAGGAATCCAGTAAAGGAGGCCATACCCTATTGGTCTCGGCCGAGTCCCATCCTTGGAAAATAGCACATTGCTCTCATCATGTTAGCAACTAGGGGATTACTATATGGATCGAAGTCCATAGGAAAGGTTTCTTTACTAGGCTTTTCTTTAATAAACTGGACTAAATCAAAGGAGAAGCCGGATAGAGGATAGACTGCTGGTTCAGGTTGGATTTCCAAAAGTGGGGCTAGGGCAGTGACTTCCCAACTAGTTCCCCTTTGATTGTTACCACTGCATGTCGTAGGGGAACTTCAGTTTTTGGTCTAGAGAGGAGGATACTGCTTTAGCCATATGAATCTATGACCTTCTAAGAGGGAGATTAAAGCAACAAGGGACATCCACCACTTGAAAGGGAGTGGTCATGACTGCAGGCCCGATTGTGACTTCTAGATCAGCCACACCCAGAACTTATCTTCTCGTGTTATCATATACCCTCACTATCTGGTTGGAAGGCATGGAATCTTTAACAGTTAATCCCAAACAACTAGAACTTTTAGATGGCAAACATTTAGGGCTGAAACATTGTCCACCAAGACCATAGGCACCAGTTTACCCCTGTCTTGGACTGTGATATAGAGAGCATGATTATGTATAGCACCCCCCTTGGGAATTTCATGATTAGTAAAGTAGATGGCCATGGTGAGGGGGTTCCTTGTGATGGAAGCCACCACTGCCTCAGGGGTTATGTCTACAATGGCTTAGCACTGGTTCATTGGCCATTGTCTTCTTTAATTGCTCCAGAATAAGGTTCTGAAGTTGGAGGTCAAAATTGGAGGTTAAAGTATCTTTGGACAGGCAAACAGGTTAGGGAGAGCTTCGAGAAGAGAAGATGGATATTGCCTCCTGCTCCGGGTGATAGCATTTATTCAATGATGTAACATGAGTTATCAATGATAGGGCGGATCAAAGAGGCCACAGTCAGTATCTGGCTCTTGGTGAATCATGTGAGTATTGTGTTGGTGGTAAGGGAGAGGGTTAGTATTTAAGTTCGGTTTGGGTCGAACAGGGAGTATTTTGCAACTCTCCACCAAATCTTGAATCTTTTGCCATAGGGTCTTGCATTCGTCAGTTTTATGCCCAGTCCCTTGGTGGAGAGCACAAAAGGCATTTAGGTTGAAGGCTCTTAGGACTGGATTTGGTAGACGCTTGGGTTTTAGTGGCTAAATCAACTTATCATCAATAGCCTTCTAAAAAATGAATTAAAGGGCAACCAGTCTGGGAGGAGGAAGTTGTCTTTGGCTAGTTAGGTTGGCCACCTCATCGCCTTTCTGGACAATGGGAGAAACTGCATGGTAGCTTGCTGAAGGCTTTTTATATCAAGGAAGAAGCTTGATCTTCCTTGATCTATAGCCCAAGTGGATCAGGTCCTCGATCTTAGTTGTAGTGGAAATCAGAGCTTGGAAGTCTGGGAGGTACTGTGTCCTCAGATGATTTTGGTAAGAGGGGAGCAAGTTCTTGACAATAATGTTGATCTGCTCCTGCTCGAAAGGACGGTTAAGCATTTGAGAAGCCTTGCCTCACCCTATTTCGTAGTCTCGAGGTCCCGCCAGGTAATGTCAACCTCAACATTGTCATTTGATCATGTCATATTAAATGGAACGATTGGTACGTCAAACCCTTTACCTGTGACATCCTGACCCGGCAAAGCGATCCTAAGAGGGTGGGTAGAGCAAAGCCCCTGGCTAGCTTCTAGGATGGCAGGCTAGCTAGGGTAGTGGAATGCGGGACACAGGAATGAATCGAATCATATATCAAAAAGGGGGAGACTAATCATTAGAGGCGCCTTTTGGTGGAATGGCTGTAGAGTTGGAAGAACTCCAGGGTTAAGCGTGCTCGCTTAACGGAAATCCTAGGATGGGTGACCTCCTGGGAAGTTTCTCATTTCAACTACGGGACAAAACCGTGCGGGTCTTGCCAATCTTGTATGGGGGATTTGGCTTGATCTAAAGCGGACAATTTCTCTGGTGATTAGAGTCGGGCGTGACAGTTGGTATCAGAGCCGGACCTCCTCTAGTAGAAGAACTTATTAGAACTTGGTATATTCACAATGCAGAAGTCCAGAGTTCTAATGTTCAATAAAGATAAAGCTTATTTGAGTTTAGAACAAAACAATTAACAACTTAGCATTTCTAAAAGATTAACATAAGTGTAAATAAAACGGTATGAAGCAAAACTTCAGAAAGTAAAAGATTAACACAGTGATTTATAGTGGTTCGGCACTAACTCGCCTACATCCACTCCCCAAGACTCATTTTGAGATCCTCAACTATGTTATCTCTTTTCAAGGGTAAGAGACAAACCAACAGTACAAGGCAATAGATCAACACCTAGATTTACCCTTTATCCCACTAGATTTTCCAAAGGTTCTAGTTAAACTCAACCCTTTCTGTTTTTGACAGAGTACAGAAACTCAATTCAAGACATTAGAATCTCTCTGATGGAGAAGGTCGCTTGATAACCTCTTTCACAATAGCTTCTCACCTAAGCTATTACACAATTGTTTATCAAATAAAAACCTGTCTACTAAAGATTAAAGAATCTAAATACACAGACAGAAATGCAAGTATAAGCACAGGAAAAATAGTTTTTCTGATTAGAAAATCGTTTAGAAAACAGAACTTTTTTTCAAAAGAAGTTGTTATAAAAATTCTTTCCACTTTTAAAGATAAAATCATAAAGTATAAAGATGAAAAGAAATATGGGGGTAGAGAGTAAGTTTTGAGAGATAAAGGATGTGATCAATAGGTGAATACTCTTAAACGAAGACTCTTTCTTCCAGACATTTCAAAAATGAAAATGCCTTTTTATAGAGAGGTCTGTGACTCTCGTTTTTAGAAAGTGGATATTGCTTTTTCAAATCATAATATTTGCTTTCCTTATTTAGAAGATACGAAAATCTTAGTTACCAAAAATTTATTTTATTCCTTTTGGTAAGAAGATAGGGAACGATCTTTCTTTCCTTAAACATAAAGATTTTCGAAAGCAATTTATTTGAGAAATATTTTTCGAAAAGATTCTACTTACTAAAACGAAAAATAAGATCTTTCTTTGTTTTAGGTAAAAGAATAAATTAAAATTCTTAGATCTTCAAAGAGAATTTTCAAAAAAGAAAGCATACGATTTATTACCAAAAATTGTTAAAGACATAATCTCTTTACTTTTAGGTAATTGAATCATTTCGATTTCTTTTAAAGGTATTTCGAAAACAACTTTTTGTCGAAAAGATTTATTTTGAAGAATCTATTTTTTGAAAAATAATTTTGATGAGAGAAGAATTTGTTTTTGTGCTTATAATTGAATTTTCTCTCTATCCTACAATGAATCCTAAAGATCTAATCGCTAAGGTCTTTGGATGTCTTCATACACTTTGGATTTGTAGGACTTGCCTTATTCGTTTATCACTTTCCATATGTATTTTGCATAAAATATTATTAGCACAGATAATATAATTTAAATTTATGTGGTTTGTTTTAATCATCAAAATTTTGAGGTTAGAATTTGACCCTTGAGCCAACAATCTCCCCCTTTTTAATGATGACAAAACCAATAAATTTAGCAAACATATAACATGTGCTCCCCCTAAATTTTATGCATAAAGGAATATAAGTTCTAAGTATGCCAAATGATCTTAATATGAAGCGAATTTAGAACATGTATTATGCTCCCCCTGAAAAGATGCAATAAAACTATTTATGGAATTTAGAGCTAGGGAAACATTTTAGATACTGATTTAGAACTACCAAAGATAGACAAGATATTCTAAGTTCTAATACTCAGAGCATATGGTCAGAGCAAAAGAATAGAATTAAAACTGATATTAGAACAGAAGATCTTAAGTCTAACCTGTAGAGCAGACGTTAGAATAAGAATCTAAGTTCTAAAAAACTTAGTTCATCATGCAAAATATATATAGCTCACCAAATAGAACATATAGATAGACAACACAGATAGATAACACAGATTAGAAAATAGTAAACACCACAGATTAGAAAATAGTAAACACTAAGATATAAGTACTTTGGTTACCATATAGCAGAGTACGCACCAAAATATCACCACAATATCCTGCGTTCTCCCCCTTTTTGTCATCATACAAAAGGGTTAGAAAAGATGAGAGCATAAAAAATAAACAGAATTCCAACGATATGACCTACAAAAGCAAAATATATTGTTCACAACACATAAAGAAAAATCAGAGAGGCTTGGGATCAGTTCTAAGTCTCTTAGAACTTCTTAGATTCCGAGCAGGAGCGATTTCAGAAGAGCTTTCTGGCCGTTTTGAAGAAGGGTGCAATGGAGGCTTTCTTCCATCAGTCTTATGTTTACCCGCAGTGTGCTTGACTTTCTTTGGTTTCTCTGAGGTAGGAGTGTAGGGTGTTCCTTTAACTTTCAGAGTAGCTAGCTTTCTTTCATTGACATCTTTCATTCTTTCTAAGGACTCAATGAGAGACTGATTTTATTCAATCATAGTCTTGTAATGCTTTATTGCCTCATCGAGCTCCTTATTATGCCCTTCTATAAGCTCTCTTTCCATTCTTCCTAGCATAGCTTCCCTACTCCTTTGAGCTGATAAGAACTCAGTTTCTTTTTCTGTTTTGACCTCAGTTGACTTCTCTTCATCACTTAATTCTAGTTTTTCTATCTCAGCATCATTGATTTCTTCTACTTTCTTTCCTTTTTTAGCCTTTCCAGACTCTTTTTCTCTTATGTTTCTTCCCCTTTTTCTAATTCTGCTTCCTTCTCAGCTATTTTCTCTTTTTTTGTCTCTTCCTTCCTTTCCTCTTCTAATTTCTTTTCTTCTTCTTTCATTTCCTCTATCTTTTCTTCCTTTCTGTTTCTCCCAATTAGCTTTTCCTTTCTCTTCTTTCTTCTTCTTTTCCTCAGCCTCTTCTTTTCCTTTCTTTTCTTTCTTCTTCTTTTCCTCAGCCTCTTCTTTTCCTTTCATTTCTTTTTCAACTTCTTCTTTTTCTTTCTTTTCTTTCTCAGCTTCTTCTTTTTCTTTCTCTTCTTTCTCTTTTTCTTCTTCACCTTCTTCATCTTTCATTTTTAACGACCCACTGTGTAGCTTTGAAACATTATAGCCATCACTTTCCTTTAAATCAACATTCAGAAATTCAAACACTAGTGTAAGTACCATTCCATAGGGCAGTTTCTTAGGGTTATTCTGCATTTTGTCAAAGATAGTATGACATAGGTTGAAACGTTTCTTCTCAACTATGTGCCACATAATGCACAACTCAACCTGATTCACATATGTAAGTGAAGCACTCTTGGGAAAAATATAATGCACAATCAGTTTGTATAGCCATTTCATGCTATCTGTCAAATTTGAGCATTCAATAGTGCCCTGTTTGTCTGCAGAACCCCTTTTTACAATTTTCTTCACAAACTCTTCCTTTTTGTACTCACTAATCCTAGAAATATCCTTAATCTTCGTTACCCTAGACCCAGTGTTTGGCAAATCAAATATCTTGCTCAGGTCAGCGTAAGGCAACGCTTTGATTTCACCTTTAAGCTTTACAGAAATCGACTCTGTTCCACTAACCTTAAGAGAACCGTAGAACTCTTTGACTAAACTCTCATAACACAGTCTATTTAATGACAGAAAACTCATCCAACCTTGAGACTCAAAGAGTTCCTTGAAATCAAACTCGTTACTACCAAAAAATTTCCAGTCAATGACATACGAACGCATGAGAGGATATGGTGAGAGGACAGATTTACCTTTGTCGCGAGCCCTAGCTACTTGTTTCTTTAAAGTAGCAATTTCTGATTTTTCTTCCTTTGGTTCCTCACTTGGCTTTTTCTGTTTTGACTCCTTTTGTTCATATTTCTTTGATAGTCTTTTTAGGAGTTGGAGTTCTTGCTCAGTTAAAGAATCGGATGAGGAGGTGGAACTTGATTCGGCCATTGTTGAGGTATTTGACACAAAGAACAACTTAGGGTTTCGTTAGCAAGAGAGCGAGGGAAAGAGTATGAAGCAGTTAATAGAGAGGCAAGAACGTTTAAGTAACGAGAGAGAAAAAAGATAAAAAATAAGGACAGTTTTTAGGAAAATTCAAAAAGACAAATAGAATAATAAATAAAAATAAATAAAACTGCCAAAAGCTAAGGATACGAAACACAATAAAACAAACACACACAATAAATTAACTGTTTTCGAATTTGGTCTAAAGCAAGATTCTTATAGCGACATTAGAAAGTCATATCAGAGCAATATGCATTTCTTTTTAGACAAAAATGTTTTTCACACATAAAAAAAATAGAACATAGCAAGTCTATCATTTTCGAATATAGAAAGCAGTTTAGAACATACTTACAGAATTCTAAAGTTACGAGTTAGAACTAACATACCAAGTTCTCTTCTAATTGAGCAAAATTGACTTTCATTCAAAGGTTTAGTAAAGATATCTGCCAATTGCTTTTCTGTAGGAATGAACTCAATTACTATGTCACCTTTTTGTACATGATCGCGTATGAAGTTTTGTCTGAGTTCTATGTGCTTGGTTCTAGAATGCTGAACTGGATTTTTAGATAAATTGATGGCGCTTATGTTGTCACACTTGATTGGTACTATTTCTAATTTCATTCCATAGTCTGCCAACTATTGTTTGATCCATAGAACTTGTGCAACACAACTTCCAGCAGCAACATATTCCGCTTCTACAGTAGAAAGAGTAACAGATGTCTGTTTCTTGCTAAACCATGATATAAGAGCGCTGCCTAAAAATTGGCAAGTTCCAGACGTGCTTTTTCTATCTATTCTGCTTCCTGCAAAATCAGAATCACTATATCCAATAAGATCAAATGTATCCCCTTTAGAATACCACAGACCCAGATTAGAAGTTCCACAAAGATATCTTAAAATTCTTTTTACAACAATTAAATGAGATTCTTTGGGACATGATTGAAATCTAGCACATAGACAAACACTAAAGTGTATGTCCGGTTTGCTCGCCATTAGATATAGTAAAGAACCAATCATACTTCTAAACAACTTGATATCCACATCCTTACCTTTTTCATCTTTTTCTAATTTTGAGGATGGACTCATTGGTGTACTACATACCTTGGCATTTTCCATTTTGAATCATTTCAACAATTCTCTAGTATATTTTCCTTGATTAATGAAAATTCCATTTTCACATTGTTTGATTTGAAGTCCAAGGAAGAAGTTTAATTCTCCCATCTTAGAAAATTCCTTACAAAGAAGATCATTAGTAGATCCAAAGATTATGTCATCAACATAAATTTGTACAACTAGAATGTCATGTGCTTTATTTTTGATAAATAGTGTTGTATCAACCTTTCCTCTTGAAAAACCATTTTCTTATAGAAACTTACTTAATCTTTCATACCAAGCTGTAGGAGCTTACTTCAAACCATAAAGAGCTTTAGTAAGTTTGTAAACATGATTAGGTTTATCGAAAATTTCAAAACCTGGAGGTTGTTCTACATACACTTCTTCATTTAGAAAACCATTTAGAAAAGCACTCTTCACATCCATTTGATATAACATGAAGTTTTTGAAGCATGCAAATGCACAAGGCATTCTAATGGCCTCAAGTCTAGCAACCGGGGCAAAGGTCTCATCAAAATCGATGCCTTCCTCTTGGTTGTACCCTTGAGCCACTAATCTTGCTTTATTTCTCACAACGTTACCTTGTTCATCAAGCTTATTTCTAAACACCCATTTTATTCCAATAACAGAATGGTTTTTAGGTCTAGAAACAAGTTTCCAAGCTTGGTTTATCTCAAATTGATTTAGTTCTTCTTGCATAGCAAGAATCCAAGTTTCATCATTTTGAGCATCATCTAAATTTTTAGGTTCTAATTGAGAAACGAAACCAACATTATCGAAATATCTTTTATATTGAGCTCTAGTCATCATCCTTTCTGAGGGATTATCCATAATGTGTTCTTAGGGATGATACTTATGAAATCGCCATTCTTTTGGTAATTGAGAATCTTCATTTTCTGTTTTTGGCATTTGACTTTCAACTATATTCTGATCTTCATGTTCAACTTCTGGTTCAGCCTGATTATCAGTGTTCTGCTCACTTTCTGGCTGTTCTAGTTGTTCTGATTGTTCATTCTGCTTTTCACAAATAGAATCTACAACATCATCACTTTCTAATGTTCTAGATGTAGAGTCAGATTCATCAAACACAACATGAATAGATTCTTCTACAGCTAGAGTCTTTTTATTAAATACTCTATATGCTTTACTATTACTAGAATATCCCAGAAAAATACCTTCATAAGATTTAGCATCAAATTTAGCAAGATGATTTTTCTTGTTATCTAAAATAAAGCATTTGCACCCAAAGATATGAAAATAACCAATATTTGGTTTTCTACCTTTGTATAGCTCATATGGAGTCTTTTTAAGTTTAGATCTTACCAAAGCCCTATTTAGAATATAATAGCCAGTGTTAACTGCTTCTGCCAAGAAATACTTTGGTAGTTTAGAATTACTTAGCATGGTTCTTGCCATTTCTTGAAGTGTTCTATTCTTGCGTTCCACTACTCCATTTTGTTGAGGTGTTCTAGGTGCTGAGAGGTTATGGAAGATTCCTGACTCATTGCAAAAAGCATCGAATTTTTGATTTTCAAATTCTCCTCCATGATCACTTCTAATTGCTGAGATGTTGTATCCTTTCTCATTTTGTATTCTCTTGCAAAGGTGAACAAACATGTCATATGACTCATCCTTATTTCTAAGGAAGAGTGTCCAGGTGAATCTAGAGTAATCATCTATAATAACAAATGCATTAGAATTTTCCTCCAAGACTAGAAGGTGTAATTGGACCGAATAGATCAAGGTGTAGCAATTCTAAAGGTCTAGAAGTAGAAACCATGCCCTTGGATTTAAAAGATGTTTTGGTATGTTTGCCCATTTGACAATCATCACAAATGTGATCTTTTTCGAATTTCAACTTTGGCAATCCTCGAACCATATCTTTCTTAGACAGTTTAGAAATAAGGTGCATGCTTGCATGTCCAAGTCTTTTATGCCATAACCAACTAGAATTATCAACAGAAACTAAACATATATCCTGGTTATGCATATCAAAGAGATCTACCAGGTATATATTTCCAAACCTTTTTCCAACAAATAAGGTTTTATAATCATGCATGTTCTGAACTTCACAATGAGAAGGTTCAAAGATCACTCTTCTATCTTTATCACAAATCTGACTAACACTTAACAAGTTATAATGTAATCCTTCTACTAAGCATACATCTTCTATTGAAGGATTAGAACCTACCACACCAATACCAACAATTTTACCTTTTGCTTTATCTCCAAAGCTTACTGTACCTCCCTTTTTCTTTTCTAATCTGGTGAACTTCTTTCTATCACCAGTCATATGCCTAGAGCAAGCGCTGTCCATGTACCACATTTCTGTTTTCAGCTCACTCCTTAGGCACACCTGAAAAGATAAAGCAGATTTAGGTACCCAACTCATATTGGGTCCTGGAGGGTCAGTGGTAACAAGTGCATTTAGCTTGTTATGATTTTTCTTCTTGTTGAAACTTTGATATTCTAAAGTCACAACATTAGAAACTACATTTTTCTTATTAGAAACACGATTCAGTTTAGAAATGCTATCATAACTAGAACTTGTCTTTTCTTTAGAAAACGATTCTGAAATTGATTTTAGAATTCTAATCTTAGTTTTTAAAGCTTCATTTTTAGAATTCAGATTTTTACATTTTTCCTCAAGGTGTTTCAGATTTTTAGAAAATTCATTATTACAATTTTTAAGATCTTTAATTTTTATGATAAGATCTTTGCATGTAACTTCTTGATAAAAAGCATCTTTCAAATGATTACATTCAGTTTTTAGTTTTCTGAAATCCTTCTTTAGAACTTTATGCTTTCTAACAAGCTTTTCAAACTCATTGCAAAGGTTATTATAAGTACCTAGAAGATAATTTTTTGATTCAGGTTCAGAAATACTTACAGTGCTTTCTTCATGCTTCTGGTCCGTTGCATTTGTTTCGTTGATTTCAGCTTTCTGTGTTGAAGTCAGAGTGCTAATTTCTTTGGAGTCAGAATCGATAGTAGCCATTAAACAAATATTAGCTATTTCTTCTTGATCACTATGGCTCTCAAAATTAGAATTATCTGAATCACTCCAAGCAGCTACGAAAGCCTATTCAGCTTCTCTTTCGTTGACTTCTTTTTCAATCTAGGACAATTAGGCTTGATATGTCCGGGTTTGTTGCATTCATAACAAACCACTTCAGAAGGTTCTTTCTTAGGTAAGTTACCATTTTTGGGTGGAAAGTTCTTTTTGATAAACTTTTTCTGTGGCCTTCCACTCTTTCTATAGAACTTTTTGAATCTTTTAACAATGAGTGCTAAATCATCACTATCAAGATCGGAAGAACTTTCTTCACTAGAAACTACTTTCAAAGCCAGTCCTTTCTTTTTCTTATCTTCTATAGTTAAAGAAGATTTCATTTCTTCTGAAACAAGAGCTCCTATAAGATAATCATAAGTGACGGGAGTGTGAACCCCTCCCCAAAATATCGAAGCATACGAATGCATGTGACTAAGGGTAGAAATGCACGTGAATGTATGAGTCGCCACCTTGTTTAATTATTTTAGGGTAAACTAGGAAAAACCCTAAGTGACTCCAATTTTAATCAACCTAAGTCTAGGCTAATTATTCCAATGTTTAAGGCATGGTCTACGAACTCAAGGTGGATCCCGAGACTATGTCATGCTGATAAACTAACCAATAAAAAATGAATGCTTTGCAAGGAAGATGAAGTAATTGGACCAATGAAAATGTTTATGTGATTTCGACTTGCCGCTCGGGGTTAAATCCCAAACGTGCCTACATACTTCCGTTTGAATGGAAGATCAAAGTCAACGTAGTTCGATAGGCCCTCTTTTAGAGGGCTTTGAATGGGTATGCTTTATGCATGGGTGTGTGTATGCTTCGTGCATTTTTTTAGGCATTTTGCCAAAACATTGATTGATTTGATTAGGCATTTGTTGCCAAAAGGAAGTGTTTGATTGGGCTTATTATTGCCAAAAGGAAGTATTTGATTGGGCTAATTGTTGCCAAAAATTGATTATTTTAAGGCTTTAAAGCCAAAATATTGATTTAGGCAATTTCTTGCCAAAAAAAAAACGTTGATTGGGCGATTGTCACCAAAAACTGATTGATTTGAGGCAATTTATTTGCCAAAAGTGATTATTTGAAGGCTTTTAGCCAAAATACTGATTTAAGCGATTTGTCGCTAAAAAAAAGGTTAATCTCACTTATAGGCAATTTGTTTACCACAAGTGATTGATTGATTTGCGATGTAGGCTATTTATTGCCAAGAAAGCGTGTTTAATTAAGGCCTTTTAGCCACAATTATTGATTAATTGGACTTAAGCCGGATTTGCTCGAAATAAAGGCAATTTCACCATAGTTATTGATTAACTAGGCTTTTTAGCCAATATTGTCAGATTTAGGCTTTAATACCACGATTATTAATTAACCGGGCATTCTAGCCTAAAATTATTTAATTGAGGCAGTTTATTTGCCTAATTATGACGTGAATGCTTTTATGCAGTTGTAGAATTATTAGGAGCAGAAGAGAAGCATGCATGAAGTGCTAAAATTAAATAGGCAGAGTTTAGTTTATGTACCTGATTTAATCAACGACCACTTCTTAACTCCGGGTTAAGCTCCTCGTTAAGGGAATATTAATTAATTTAAATTTAGTGACCACTTAACAAAGCAAGAAAGCAATAAAGCTAAACTAAAATGCAGAAAAGCAGTAAAGAATCGCAAGGAGCGTAGGGGAGAAGGAGCGTCCGTCAACACAGACTGAGTGAGTCAAAACGGAGCACCGGGGCTGCTTTTATAGGGAAATTCGGGCTGGAGGGCGATCGTGACCGCCGGTCCGGGCGGTCAGGGCTGCTGGACCCTGTCAGACTACCAGTTTTTTCATTTCGGAGGCTTTTTGGGAGTTCCGGTCCTCCAAAAAATATTCCGGGATCAGTTTCGCGATCCTCGCGACGTCCCAGACGTTTTAAGTACCATATTGGCCTACTTCCGGCAAAGTTTCAAAATGACCTCCGGTCCGGCCGGGATGTTTGCAGTCCGGGAAAACTGGCTTTTTGAGCCTCAAAATTTGAGTATTCACAGTTGCCCCCCACCGGCTGCCATAAAAATGATTTATGGGTGTGAACCCCTTCCCCGAAAACACAGGCATAAGAATGCATGTGACTAAGGAAGAAATGCACGTGATTTGTGTGAGTCGCCACCTGGTTTAATTATTTTAGGGTAAACTAGGAAAAACCCTAAGTTGACTCCATTTCTAATTAACCTAATTACTAGATTAATTAACCCAACGTTTAAGGCATGGTGTGCAAACCCGAGATGGATCCCGAGACTATGTCATGCTGATTAACTAATCATGAATGAATGCTTGAATGCTTTGCAGGATGAATGACGAGTTTAAAGTGATTTCGACTTGCCACTCAGGGTGAAATCCCGAACGTGCCTACGTACTTCCGTTTGAATGGAAGATCAAAGTCCACGTAGTTCGATAGGCCTTCTTTGAAGGGCTTTGAATGGGGATGCTTAATGCATGAGTGTGTGTATGCTTTGTGCATTTTTGTTTAGGCATTTTGCCAAAGAATTGATTATTTTTAGGCATTTGATGCCAAAAATGTTGATTTTAATGGCTTTTAGCCAAAAAGATTGATTTAGGCAATTCGGTTGCCAAAATGATTGATTTTAGGCGATTGTCGCCAAAATGATTGATTTTAGGCGATTGTCGCCAAAATGATTGATTTTAAGGCTTTTAGCCAAAAAGAATTAGGCAATTTATTGCCTGAAAATTGATTGATTGGGCGTTTATCGCCAAAATGATTGATTTAAGGCTTCTGGCCAAAAAGAGTTGATTTAGGCAATTGTTGCCAAAAATTGATGTGATTTAGGCGATTGTCGCCAAAATTGATTATTTGAAGGCTTTTAGCCAAAATGAATTGATTTAGGCAATTTATTGCCAAAAGTTGATGATTGGGCGATTGTCTCCAAAATTGATTGACTTAAAGGTAATTTATTTGCCAAAAGCAATTGTTTGAAGGCTTTGAAGCCAAAATATTGATTTAAGCGATTTGTCGCTAAGAAAAATGGTTAATCTACTTATAGACAATTTATTTGCCAAAAGTGATTAATTGATTTGCAATGTAGGCAATTTATTGCCAAGAAAACATGTTTAATTAAGGCTATTTCGCCACAATTATTGATTAATTGGACTTAAGCCGGACTTTATTCGAAATAAAGGCAATTTCGCCATAGTTATTGATTAACTAGGCTTTTTAGCCAATATTGTCGGATTTAGGTTTAAATACCACGATTATTAATTAACCGGGCATTTAGCCTAAATTTATTTAATTGAGGCAATTTACTTGCCTAATGATGACATGAATGCATTTATGCAGTTGTAGAATTAGGAGGAGTAGAAGAGAAACATGCATGAAGTGCTAAATTAAATAGGCAGAGTTTAGTTCATGTACCTGATTTAATCGACGGCCACTTCTTAACTCCAGGTTAAGCTCCTCGTTAAGGGAATTTTAATTAATTTTAATTTAGTGACCAAGTATCACAACAAGAAAGCAATAAAATTAAAATTAAAAAATGCAAGAGAGCAGTAAAGAATCGCAAGGAGCGTAGGGAGAAGGAGTGTCCGTCAACACAAACTGAGTGAGGAAAACGGAGGGTCTCGGGGCCAATTTATAGGCAAAAATGGACATTTCGGCGGCCGGGCCGCCGGTGTCCGGCGGCTGGGCTCGGCGGCCGGGCCACCAGGGGCTCGGCGGCCGGGCCACCGGAGCCCGGTGGCAGGGTCGCCCGAGCCGGCGGGTTGGGCCGTCGGTGGCCGGTTTCTGGGCCGCCGTGCCGGGTGGTTTTGACAAAACTCGCTCCGGAGGCTTTTCCGAGAGCTCCGGACCTCCGAAAAACATTCCGAGACCAGTTCCACGATCCTCGCGACGTCCCGGACGTTTCAAGTACCATATTGGCATATTTTCGGTGAACTTCCAAAATGGCCTTTGGTCCGGCCGGGCTGTTTGCAGTCCGAAAAAAATGGCTCTTCGAGCCTCAAAATTTGGGTGTTCACAGTTGCCCCCCACCGGCAACCATAAAAAATGATTTATGGGAGTCGGTGGTTGTCTGAAACGCAAATTTTGGAGGTGGAAAACAGACGCGTCCAGAAGACCCGCGTTTCGGCCATTTGCTTATAAATAGCTTGAAATCTCACTATCCACTCATTCTAAACTCTCTACACACAAGAGTTCTCTCAAATCCTTTCAACTTTCAAAGTTTACAAGACCTCCTTCCTCTATGGCTTCACCAAGCAGTGAGGAGGATTTTCTCGGGTCTCTGGGGATTTCTCTCGACGAGGTTAATCTAACGGCAGACGCTGACACGCACGCCTCCATGACTGGCATCTATGCCCAGGTGAGTTCTTTTCCACCTTTGCATATTTTATTACCTGGGCCTTAGGTCGAAAAAAACTGTGGATCTTAGGGCCTTAGGCCAAATTGTGAATTTTTGGGCCTTAGGCCAAATTGTGAATTTTTTGGGCCTTAGGCCAAATTGTGGATTTTTTGGGCCTTAGGCCAAATTGTGGATTTTTTGGGCCTTAGGCCAAATTGTGAATTTGGAATTTCTTTTGCTTACTCTTTATTAGTATGCATGCTAGAAATGGAACTAAGATATTACCCTTAGTAAGGAACCGAGGAGTAACTCTTAGGTCGTCTTTTACCTTTTAGGATTCCCGTATCAAATTGGATGTAGCCAAGAGTTCTGTGGCTGGAGTTCCGCTTGAACTATTTGATCAAAATAACCCGGTTGGTGCGATTATCCGTCCATCCTATCTGGGCTATCTGAGATATCTTGACATGGGTCGAAGTAACTACAAGGAGCTATTGTGTGCTTTGGCTGAGAGGTGGTGGGACACTACCAATACCTTCCACTTTTCTTGGGGCGAGTTGACAATGACCCCTGCAGATTTTTCTGTGATCTCTGGGATCCCTTTCGGCATTCGGCCGATCGAGCTATATGATGATTGGAGGGTTGATATCTCCCCCGACCGGATGGTGGGGCTGATTGGGATAGACCTGCCTCGGACTGTCGAGCCAGGCTCTGCTACCCCTACTCTGAGTATCTCCAGACGTTGGTTATCTCTCCAGGCCCCAGGCATCTACGCTAGATACGGGCGGGGAGAGCTGACGGCTACTCAGGTGGCTCGATTTACCTTGTTGCTGTTGTTTGCTTCAACCTTCTGGTCCAACAGGAAAGAGAGGTTTAACCCTTCTATCTTGAAGAGTTTGGAGAACTTGGCCCATTTAGAGGAGTATGACTGGGCCGGTGCCATTCTGAGCCGCATGTATGATGATATGAGTGACTTGAGCCGAGGCCACGGCAAGCTTAGCGGGACCTACTACTTCTGGGAGGTAATGTAAAGAACATTCTCTCCTTCTGTACTCCTTTCTCCCCTATCTTTTTTTTCTTTTTTCTACTGATCCCCCTTTTTTTTTTTTGGCAGACTTGGGCATTTGAGCATTTTCCTTATACTCGCCCAGAGTTGCTCCAACCTAACCCCGAATCAGGGCTGGCGCCTCTGGCTTGGAGATGGTACAGATCAAACCTTCATCCGGTCCGGCATAAGAAGTCGCTGAAGGAGCTGAGAGCCTTTTTTGATACGTGCCCGGTGGAGCAGGTACATGATTAGCGACTTTTACATATGTTAAATAAAAAGGATTTACTAACATATTTGTATCTTCTATAGGCCGAAGTGGGGCCAATGGCTGCCCGCTTACAGGGCTGGATTCAGGCTGATCCTGATTTTCAGCGGTCAGATACCTTGTCCCAACGGAGAGTGGTCCTGTCACACCCCATCCTGTGGCGATATTATTTGGGTGAGAGAGTGGACTTTCAGATAAGAGGCTGTCGTTCTGTCCCTTATGCCCCTCCCGAGGACATGCGAGCCGGTAGGCAGATGATACTCACGGCTGCTCATACTGAGGGCATCCCCCATGTGGAGTTCCTCATGGGGGGAGATTACGAAGAGTTCTGCGGGATTTCTTTGATGCCGCCCATCGGATCTCGTTTTGATGATTTCCAGGAACCGGTTCCTTCTCGACCGCTTGGCACCTGTTCTTCTCGGGCTTCGGGCCCCTCGACTAGGACTTCAAGGAGGAGGCCCAGGACTGATCCTACTTCTTCTACCCCGACTGCGAGACCGTCGCAGGCTGGGCCCAGCCGGTTGGTAGGTCCTTTCAGAGCTCCCCGGGCTATTTTGGAGGCTACCGGGCCGCTTCACCCAGACCTTGCCAGTCTACGTCTTCCATATGGTATTTCCTACTTTGTTCCCCACGGTCTCCCGGCATTTCGAGAGGTCTCACTAGAGGGTTTGGATCGCACAGCTCTTCCTTCTGAGGACATCACTGAGGTAAAGTCTGACAATCTCTCACGAAAAGGATTCATAGGAGATTCAATATTGACTTGTATTTTTTGTTTATATGATTTCCAGGTTCCTGCCGGGTTGATCAACCAGATGATGGAGCTGTTCCTCGGGATGGAGCGGGAACTAGCTGCGGCCTGGACTCAGGCAGCCTTTGACGATGAGAGGGGGAGAAGGCCCCGCCACTGATAGCTGCTAGATTTCCCCGTTTTTCTTTGTTTTTCTTCTACTGTATTTTCTGTACTGGAACTTGGCTGCTTTTATGAACTTAGGCTATATTTCTGTACCGAACTTCATTTGCACCTGCACTTGATTAGTACTGAGAAAATGCATGCATGATTATCCAATTTGAGAGAACATAGGGTTTTATTCAAAAAACCAACACTCCTTCTTCTTTTCTTTTTTTTTTTTTTTTTTTTAAAAAGTACATACACATTTTTTTTTTGAAAAAGTACATACACATTTTTTTTTTTTTTTGCTCCGGCGGCCGGGCTCAGGCGGCTGGGCCACCGGGCCGAGCCGCCTGCTCCGGCGGCCGGGCCGCCGGGCTTAGGCTGCTGGGCCGCCGGGCCGAACCGCCGGGCTTAGGCGGCTGGGCCGCCGATCCGAGCCACTGTCTCCGGCGGCCGGGCCGCCGATCCGAGCCGCCGTCTCCGGCGGCTGGGCCGCCGGCAGGCGCGCCCTCCCTCTATTTAAAGGCCCTTTGCTGTCGTTTATTCACTCCTCTCTTTTTTCAAGCCACCAAAATCTGGTCAGTTTCTCTCTCTTTCTCTTATATTTTTTTATCATTATTATTATTGTTATTATTTTTTCTTTTAAAAAAAACAATAAATAATAAATAAAATAAATAAAAAGACATGAATCCCTTTTACAACCATAGCATGCACAGCTGGACTAGGAGTCTCTCCAAAGTTGAAAAGATCAATTTGGGGAGGTACGGTCTTTCTCCTGTTATTACCCTTAGGGGTGTAGTAATTGACTGGACTTTCTTAAGGGCTTGTATTAGACTTTGGGATCCTGAGGCCCATGTTTTCCGGTTTGGGGCGATGATGGAGGAAATGTGCCCTCTCTTTGAGGAGTTTTGTGCCATTATAGGGTGTGACCCCAATGCCCCTTTGGTCAAGCATGAGGCAAAAATTGGGTATGTTAGGTCGTTTGAGACCCTATTTCAGTTTAGCCGACCCCAAGCTAAGGCTATGATCGTTGATGACCAAAAGGCAATTCTGCTGCCTCTGATTGACGAATTCTCCGAGGCTTGCCCAGATGACCCAAACCGGATGAGGCTGAGGATGCGGGCCTTGGTTTTCTATTTATTGGCTGGCTTCTTATTTAACCGGGACCCAGGCTTTGGGGATTTGCATCTTTGCCCCATGGTTCTACAAATGGAGGATATGGGTTGTATTGGTGGCATTGTGCTGGCAGAAACCATTAGGAGCCTTGACAGGGCTTCTTTAGGGTTTGATGACTGGACAGTTTCTCCCATTATTATCTAGGTATTTTTCCTTATTTTTTTTTTCTTTATTTTTAAATCATCCCCTTGTAATAGAAAGGATCCATTACTCAGGTTTGGTTGAAGGATCACTTTCAAGTGGTTACTGCTCCCACTTCTCTTCCTTATAACCCATCTCAGTATCGCATGCGGAGGATCTTAATCTCGCACCCCACTACTGATGCATGGACTTCATGGTTGATTGAGTTGGGTCCGAATGAGATACTGTGGTTCATCTCCTGGTACAACATCAGTCGTTTCATCCAGGTTAGCTTTCATCACAACCGGGTTTACCTTCTGGGCCTTACACATTGTACTTGGTACTGTGCTTCGCGCATCTTGAGACAGATGGGGATAGATCAGACTGTTCTGATTACGGATGACTTTCCTGCTGATTCAGCCATTACCCCGGGTGTTACCCGAGCCGTCCTTAGGGCTTGGGTTAGAGATCACCATATGGTTAGGCCCTTGCCTAATCCTACCAGTATTCAGACTTCTCCTGAGTATTGAGCCTCGTTCATTGCCACTGTCTGGCCAATTGAGAGACCAAGGAGGACCGCACTGCTGAGTGCACTCGAAGGATGGGTTCAGGCTGATGAGATTGGGACTGGTGAGGAGATTGTACTGGCCCCTCGGACAGGCGAGAATGGGCAAAGTTCAACAGCTAGGCTTTTTGGATTTTTTGATGTAGTTTTGCCCTTTTGGCTTTTTTTTATTTAAGACTTTGACTTAGACTTTATTATTCATTGGACACTCTCTTTTCTGCTTGATTTGAACTGCTATTTGGAATGAGATTCGACTTTTTAGCTTGAATTGAGAAAATTATTTAGCTTTCCAAGCATTTTCCAACTTTATTTATTTCAAGCTCTAATTTTTGCCTAAGCTGCCCTTTTCGGGTTTTCAACTTAGCGAACTTACCCATTTTTGTCTAAGCCGCCCTTTTTGGGTTTTCAGCTTAGCGGGCCCCGACTTTTGCCTAAGTCGCCCTTTTTGGGTTTTCGACTTAGCGGGTTTTTTTTCTCTTTTTTTTTTCTTCTTCTTCCCTTTTTTTTTATTTGGCAAAGAAGAATGAAATTATGAAATGTTTAGACCGCGCCCAAAGAGGGCTGCCTACATATCTCTGATATATAATTTCTTTTTTCCAAAGAGAATCAGGTCTAATGTAGTTCATCTTACATTATGCAATAATTACAATCACACAAAATATCTTTTTAACTGATCTAAATTACATGGATTAGCAAATTCCAAGCCATCCAAATCAGTCAAAATGACGGCTCCGCCTGACAAAATCTTCTTTAACACATAGGGTCCAGCCCAATGAGGACGAAACTTCCCACGTGGGTCTACGATTGGCTGTCTAATTTCCTTCAAAACCAAACAACCCTCTTCCAACTTCCGGTCTTTGACCTTCTTATTGAAATGCCGCGCCATTCTTCTTTGATACACTTGAGTTTGGTGGATTGCTCGCAATCGCTTTTCATCCATACCCAAGAGTTGCGAATGATAATTCTCAGCCCAATCCGCTTCGCTGATCTGGCTTTCCCGGATAATTCTTGCCGACTGAACTTCCAGCTCAATAGGCAACACTGCTTCCATGCCATATACTAAGGAATACGGGGTTGCCCCAGTAGGTGTCCTGATGGAAGTCCTGTATCCCCACAAGGCATTTGGCAATTGTTCGTGCCAAACTCTATGCTTTTGAACTGTCTTCTGCAAAATGACCTTTATAGCCTTCTTTGCAGCTTCTACGGCCCCATTCGTCTGTGGGCGATAAGGTGAAGACTTGTGATGTTGAATCTTCTTTTGTTTCAGTAGGTCCGAAAATTCACTTTGAAAGTGAGATCCGTTATCCGTGATGATCTCAAACGGTGTTCCATACCGACAAAGGATGTTGGTACGAATGAACTGTGCTGCCTTCTTGGCATTCAAAACGGAATAAGAAGCTGCCTCAATCCACTTAGTAAAATAATCAACAGCAACCAGGATGAATTGATGGCCATTGGAAGCCTTTGGATGGATCTTTCCGATCACGTCTATGCCCCAAGTTGCGAAAGGCCATGGTGAAGTAATGGGATTTAGACTGACCGGAGGCTGTCTTTGCAGCTTAGCAAAAACCTGACACTCGTGGCACTTCCACGTGTGCCTCACGCAATCTGCATTTATGGTCGACCAGTAATAACCCAGGTTCATAATTTTCCGAGCCAAAGCTATCCCGTGCATGTGCGGACCAGACTCCCCATTGTGTAAGGAACTCATGATGCTTTGAGCTTCTCCTTCATCAACACACCTTAGGTGCTGGCCATTCCAACTCCTTTTATACAGAACTCCCCCAGTAAGGAAATATCCAGATGCTAACTGTCTCAATGTCCGTTGATCAGTCTTGTTGGACCTCTCCGGGTAGGCTTCATTCTGGAGATAATTCTGTGTATCCCAAAACCACGGCTTGTCATCGACTAGATTCACGACATGCGCTGGCTGTTTCTGCAGCCGGACCGTCAGAGGTCAGATGATTTGATCTCCCCCTACATTAACCATGGAGGCCAAAGTAGCCAAAGCATCTGCAAACTGATTTTTGGCGCGTGGCAGGTAGTGGAAAGATAATTCCTCAAACTGTTGAGCTAATTCGTCCAAGCGTCGTAGGTAAGGAACCAACCGCTCTTCCTTAATTTTCCATTTCCTTAGAGCTTGAGAGACTATCAGGTTGGAATCTCCGAAAACCCTAAGGATTTTTATTTCTTTTTCCAGGGCCGCTTCTAACCCCTTGATGCAAGCTTCATACTCGGCTTCATTGTTGGTACAGTCGAAATCTAGTTTGACTGCGATTGGGACGTATTCTCCACAAGGAGTTTTGAATACGACTCCAATCCCGTTTCCATGGTAGTTTGAAGCTCCATCGAAGTACATCTCCCAGACCTCACTTTCCAAGCTCAACAAGTCTTCATCAGGAAATTCCACTTCCGGCATTTGGTCTTCGACCGGCAATTCTGCTAATTGATCAGCCAAGGCACCGCCTTTCACTGCCTTTCTTTGTACAAATTTTAAGTCATAGGCTGCGAGCACCGACACCCACTTAGCCATTTTACAGTCAAGAACCGGCCTCTCCATAAGGAATTTCAAGGGGTTCGATTCAGAGATCACATATGTAGTGTAAGACGAGAGGTAGTGCTGCAGCTTTGTACAGGCCCAAACTAAAGCCAGGCACAGCTTCTCTATCTTATTGTATTTTAGCTCATATTCCAGCATCCTCTTGCTAAGGTAATACACGGCGTTTTCTACCCTCGTATCTTCAGCTTGTTGAGCTAGCATCGCACCCATCGCTTCTTCCGTTACTGATAGGTATAATAACAAAGGCTTTCCTAGCCTTGGTGGCTGTAACACTGGCGGGGATAGCAGATATTGCTTGACTTGGTCGAAAGCTTTCTGATAATCCTCATTCCATTTGACTGCTACTCCTTTCCTGAGTAGTTTGAAAATTGGACCACAAGTATCGGCCAATTGATTGATAAATCGGCTGATGTACTGTAGCCTTCCCAGGAAACCCCGAACTTCTTTTTCCGTCTTCGGCGCTGGCATTCCCAGAATGGCGTTGGCTTTCGAAGGGTCAATCTCTATGCCCTTCCGACTTACCATATGCCCCAGAAATACTCCGGATGTAGCTCCAAACAGACATTTTGCCGGATTGAGCTTTAAATTGTACTTTCGAAGTCTAAGGAAGAACTTCTCAAGCGCTGTCGTATGTTCTTCAGCTGTTTTTGATTTGACAACCATATCGTCCACATATACTTCTACTTCTTTGTGAATCATGTCATGGAAGATGGTTGTCGCCATTCGTTGGTAGGTTGCCTCGGCATTTTTGAGCCCAAAAGGCATGACCCTGTAGCAGTAAGTTCCCCACTCCGTGGTGAACGCCGTTTTTTCTTTATCTGGCTCATGCATCATTATTTGATTATAACCGACAGCAAGATCAGTCAAGGAGACCATCTCGTGTCCAGCCATTCGGTCCACTAACAAGTCGATGTGCGGCAGAGGAAAATCGTCCTTCGGACATGCTTTATTCAAATCTCGGTAGTCCACACACATTCGCACTTTTCCGTCCTTTTTTGCACCGGCACGATGTTTGCTAACCATGTCGGGTAGGCGATAGGTTCTATGAACTTGTTCTCCAGCTGCTTGGCAACTTCCTCCTTGATTTTCAAGGACCATTCTATTTTCAGCCTTCTTAGCTTCTGTTTTACTGGCTTAGCCTCTGGATATACTGGAATCTTGTGCACCACTATTCCTGGATCAATTCCGGTGATGTCACTTGCTTTCCACATGAAGCAATCAGCGAACTTCTTCAAACATTCACTGACCTGTTCCCTGTTCATGCACTCAGATGCAATGTATGTATGTTCGTTTTCTTCTTTGCCAATTATTATTTTTTCCTTTTCATTTTTTATTTCATTTATTTGATTATTTTTGCTTGGAAATGCTTGGAAAGATAGACACGCAGGGTAATCAAGAATTTGCAAACCTTTATTAATTATGACGGAATCGTCTTCAAAAAATACATCAAATTTAAAATCTGGATCTTCTAGATCCGACACAGATGACTCGGAACTGGAACTAGACTCTGACTCGGTTTCAGACTCGGGGTCAGACTCGGACTCAGTACAGGACTTTATTACAGACTCCGGTACTAGGTTTGACTTGGGAGGGGGTTTATCAGCAGTGTGCTCCTCCTCGGTGTACCAGTTGGTGAGAGGTCCTTCATTCGGCTTGATCAAATCTAGCAGGTCTCGGTTCCCATCATTTCCTGTGATAACCGCAACTTCGTCAAAGAGACTAGGTTGCATGAAGTCTTCTGCTTCTAGTTCAGTTACTGTTTTGGGCCTGTTGCCCCAGACATCTGAGAATATCTCCAACCCAGGCAGCATCTTCTTAGCGGTTGGGCAGCAAAAGGGTTCTCGGAAGCCACAGTAAGGAACTGCTTCTCCCAATTTACGGAAATAACTGTTCAAAGTCGGAAAGTAGGGCCGTATCTTTACACTCTCTTTCCTTCCCCCTCTGGTTCTCTTGGCACGGTCTTCATTAGTGGGCTCATAGCCTAGTCCGAAGGTTCCCTCATTCACTGGACACTCCCAGGCTTGCAGTTTGGGGTATGCTTTCCCGGATATGGCCATAACCATTCCTGGCAGATAGGACATCTTAAGCATCAAGGGCACTATGCAGTTTATTTGCACCGTCCCGAAATCAAAGAGAATTCGAGAGTTTGCAGTCTTTCCTTCTATGAACTGCACAGTGTCGTACTGAAATCCCGAGAGGGGTAGATTGACAGTTTTAGGGTTGACCTCAAAGAGAGGCTGGCCCTTTGGCTTTTTGAGCTGGCTATAGTCATCCCCCTGAATGGTGATGACTTTGTCCTCGTAAGGACGAGGGTACTGCCTTAGTGTGGTGTATCCATGGTCGGCCCAGAAGCAGGTTGAAGCTAGTCGGTACATCAATTACCTGGAAGGGGACTTCCATCACAGCTGGCCCAACCGTTAACTTTAGCGTAGCAACCCCCAACACTTCCCTCCGGGTGCTGTCATAGGCCTTCACTATCTGGTCCGAGGGAGTGAAGTCAGTTTCTTCCAACCCTAGACAGCTGGCTACTCTCAGTGGGCAGACGTTCAGCGCCGACCCATTATCAATGAGAACCATGGGCACGGTTTTGTCTCGAGTCTGAACAGTGACATAAAGAGCATTGTTATGACTGCCTCCCTCCTTGGGCAAATCGTCATCAGAGAAACCGATGCTTCGTGTTTTAGATGATTGGGTGAGGGTGGATACTAGCACTTCTAGGCTAACTTCCACAGGTGTCTGAAGTTTACTCAAAGCCTTGCAAAGAGCTTGGCGATGAGGAAAGGATGATGCCAAAAGTTCCCAGATTGACACCCTAGCTTGTGTCTTTTTTAATTGTGACAGCACCGGGTCCTCCTTTGGCTCCTCTGCCCTCTGGTAGGGTTTATTTTGAATTTTGTCCAAAACTAAAGGTTCATATTGTCTCCCGCTCCTGGTTATAGCATCAAGTTCTCCGGCTAGGTCATTCAAATCCAAAACACAGATGTTATTCATTTCTAGGAACAGTTCGAAAGGATCGATCAGTTCCTGATCAGCCATAATAGAATTTACCCCGTGATTTGGTAAGGGGTTAGTACTAATGTTTGGCTTACTTCTGGGAATAATTGAACCATTGTCCACCAGATCCTGGATGCGGTTCTTGAGCGTCCAACACGCTTCAGTCTTGTGCCCATGCCCCTGATGATACTCACAGTATTCATCAGCCCTGTAATTCCTTGGTAATGGATTTGGTGGTGGCCTTGCTTCCAAAGGCTTGATGTAGTTGGCCTTAACAGCCTCTCGGAATACCACGAGGATCGGCATCCCGAGATCAGTATAGGTTCTTCTGGATGATTGATTATTATTTCTCATGTTCGCCACACGTAAAGGATTCGTGGGGGTGATGCTAGCCACTTCGTGGACCTTGCCAGCTTGGCTAGGTTTCTTATACTTTGAGATTCCTGAGTCTTCTTTCAGTTGCCCCATTTGAATCAGATCTTCTACCTTCGTAGCAGTGGCAATGAGCGACTGGAATGTTGGTAGGTACTGAGTCTGTAGTTGGTGTTGGTAGACAGGCTGCAGGTTTTTTATTATTATGTCTACCTGCTCTTGTTCAGAAGGCCGGTTAATCATTTGGGCGGCTTTGGCCCTCCACCTCGTAAGGAACGAGGAAAAGGGTTCATTGTTTTTCTGCTTGGTGGTTTCTAGTTCTCTTCGAGTGACATCCACCTCCATGTTATAGCGGTATTGGGAATTGAATGCATTGCAGATGTCTTCCCATGTTTTCATTTTGGACCGGTCTAAGTTGACAAACCACCTCAATGCAGCACCGGTAAGAGATTGTTGGAACAACTAAGCAAGGAGCTCGCTGCTCAATCCAAATGGGTTAAGAGCACCTACATACATTTTCAAATGAGTCTTAGGACAAGTGGTTCCATCAAATTTGTCCATGTTGGGCATCTTGAACTTAGTTGGCAACCTGGCTTCAGGGAACAAGGACAAGGAGTCCATGTCCACCACTTCCTTGTGGGTTTTGAGAGCAGTGATGGACCTTTCTAGGAGCTCTAGTTTCTCTCTCATTCTTTGAGCTTCCATCTCAGAGGCAGTTTTAGAAGGCATATCATCCTGGTTCAGGGCAGGGTTTGTAGGTTCAGCAGCAGGACCCTGATTGGAGGCAGCAGGTCCACTTCCCCCGGCGGAAGCCCCATTTCCATTACCATTCCCATTACCATTTCCCAATTCAGCTATCAGGGCGGTCCTTTGGGCAGCTAGTGCCTCATTCATTCTGGCCTCCATTCTGGCCTCCATTCTAGCCTCTAGTTGTTCAATGAGGGTTTGGATATCAGCAAGTGATGCCATTGGTGCAGATAAGGTTGTAAGAGTTGCAGGTGAAGCTGGTGTAGCTGGTGAAGCTGGTGATAGTACTGCAGGTGTGGCTGGCACAAATGTGGGCACTTGGATTGTGGGCACCTGTAAGGATAAGGGTAGCTGGATTAGGTACAGTAATCGGTGTATCAGGTAGCTGATGTGAGGTGAATTGACTCTCTTGTCCAACTGTGCATGACTGAAAGTAAAAGAGTGTTTCATGCTCTCCTTGTGTTTACCCCATGTTTATGATATGTCGTGAATGCGCATAACAACACGTCATAATCTGTTTGATGATACGATTCACATCATTGGGTGCATACAGTCCTAAAGGATAGGTTCTATAGGCTATGACTCAAATAGAGAATCGGCTTATAAGGGACCCTTGAACCTTGAGTATGGATATACCTAACCACATGTGAAACAAAGAGTTTCGCGTGGGTCCAACGGTACGCACACCCATGGGCCACCCCCAAAAGGATTAGGGGCGGTTTGCGGTAACAGGGAGGACGCTTTGGCTGTCCGTCGACATAATCAAAGAGACCTGCCGATCAGCGCTACTTGCTATCCAGACTCAGAAGTTTGAACAGAAAGAGAAGAAATTCATTTGAAATTCATTTTTTATGCAATGGAGAAAAGGATTCTCGATCGTGCAAATAAATCAACAAATTTAAATGTCTTAAATAAGTTTGTCAATTTGGTTCAAATCTCCTCATCAAGTATTCTTAAAGAAAGAACACTTGATTCATGTTAGGGTACCCTGCGAAACAAAGCATATTAAAATAATGCCCTAAAGAAGGGCGGGTTAGTCTATGCAGCAATCGTAGTCTTCTTATGCAAAAAGATTACATTTATTTCCCCAGCAGAGTCGCCAAACTGTGAACCCCTTCCCCAAAAACACAAGCATAAGAATGCATGTGACTAAGGAAGAAATGCACGTGATGTGTGTGAGTCGTCACCTGGTTTAATTATTTTAGGGTAAACTAGGAAAAACCCTAAGTTGACTCCATTTCTAATTAACCTAATTACTAGATTAATTAACCCAACGTTTAAGGCATGGTGTGCAAACCCGAGATGGATCCCGAGACTATGTCATGCTGATTAACTAACCATGAATGAATGCTTGAATGCTTTGCAGGATGAATGACGAGTTTAAAGTGATTTCGACTTGCCACTCAGGGTGAAATCCCGAACGTGCCTACGTACTTCCGTTTGAATGGAAGATCAAAGTCCACGTAGTTCGATAGGCCTTCTTTGAAGGGCTTTGAATGGGGATGCTTAATGCATGAGTGTGTGTATGCTTTTGTGCATTTTTGTTTAGGCATTTTGCCAAAGAATTGATTATTTTTAGGCATTTGATGCCAAAAATGTTGATTTTAATGGCTTTTAGCCAAAAAGATTGATTTAGGCAATTCGGTTGCCAAAATGATTGATTTTAGGCGATTGTCGCCAAAATGATTGATTTTAAGGCTTTTAGCCAAAAAGAATTAGGCAATTTATTGCCTGAAAATTGATTGATTGGGCGTTTATTATCAAAATGATTGATTTAAGGCTTCTGGCCAAAAAGAGTTGATTTAGGCAATTGTTGCCAAAAATTGATGTGATTTAGGCAATTGTCGCCAAAATTGATTATTTGAAGGCTTTTAGCCAAAATAAATTGATTTAGGCAATTTATTGCCAAAAGTTGATGATTGGGCGATTGTCGCCAAAATTGATTGACTTAAAGGCAATTTATTTGCCAAAAGCAATTGTTTGAAGGCTTTGAAGCCAAAATATTGATTTAAGCGATTTGTCGCTAAGAAAAATGGTTAATCTACTTATAGACAATTTATTTGCCAAAAGTGATTAATTGATTTGCAATGTAGGCAATTTATTGCCAAGAAAACATGTTTAATTAAGGCTATTTCGCCACAATTATTGATTAATTGGACTTAAGCCGGACTTTGTTCGAAATAAAGGCAATTTCGCCGTAGTTATTGATTAACTAGGCTTTTTAGCCAATATTGTCGAATTTAGGTTTAAATACCACGATTATTAATTAACCGGGCATTTAGCCTAAATTTATTTAATTGAGGCAATTTACTTGCCTAATGATGACATGAATGCATTTATGCAGTTGTAGAATTAGGAGGAGTAGAAGAGAAACATGCATGAAGTGCTAAATTAAATAGGCAGAGTTTAGTTCATGTACCTGATTTAATCGACGGCCACTTCTTAACTCCAGGTTAAGCTCCTCGTTAAGGGAATTTTAATTAATTTTAATTTAGTGACCAAGTATCACAACAAGAAAGCAATAAAATTAAAATTAAAAAATGCAAGAGAGCAGTAAAGAATCGCAAGGAGCGTAGGGAGAAGGAGTGTCCGTCAACACAGACTGAGTGAGGAAAACGGAGGGTCTCGGGGCCAATTTATAGGCAAAAATGGACATTTCGGTGGCTGGGCCGCTGGTGTCCGGCGGCTGGGCCGCCGGGGCTTTGGCGGCTGGGCCGCCAGGGGCTCGGCGGCGGGGCCGCCGGAGCCCGGTGGCGGGGCCGCCGGAGCCCGGTGGCGGGGTCGCCGGAGCCGGCGGGTTGGGCCGCCGGTGGCCGGTTTCTGGGCCGCCGTAGGCCGGCAGCTGGGCCGCCGGATGCCGGCGGCGGAGCCGCCGTGCCGGGTGGTTTTGACAAAACTCGCTCCGGAGGCTTTTTCGAGAGCTCCGGACCTCCGAAAAACATTCCGAGACCAGTTCCACGATCCTCGCGACGTCCCGGACGTTTCAAGTACCATATTGGCATATTTTCGGTGAACTTCCAAAATGGCCTTTGGTCCGGCCGGGCTGTTTGCAGTCCGAAAAAAATGGCTCTTCGAGCCTCAAAATTTGGGTGTTCACAATGGGCGTCGGTGGTTGTTTGAAAACCAAATTTTGAAGGCGAAAAGTAGACGCGTCTAGAAGACCCGCCTTTTGGCCCTTTTCCCTATAAATAGCCAAGATTTCACTTTTCATTCATTCTAACCTCTCCAAATCAAGGAGCTCTCTCAAAATTCTCTCAACTTCCAAAGCTTCAAAGCTTCCTACCTCAATGGCTTCCTCAGATCTTAGCGATGAGGATTTTCTAGGGTCTCTGGGGATTTCTCTTGACGAAGTCAATGTGACGGTGGACGTTGATACCCACGCCTTCGTAACCGGTGTCTACGCCCAAGTCAGCTCCCTTTTACTCTTATTTTAATTATATATATTTTTTGGGCCTTAGGCCAAATTGTGAAATTTCGGGCCTCTAAGGCCAAATTGTGAAATTTCGGGCCTTAAGCCAAATTGTGAAATTTTGGGCCTCCGAGGCCAAAAGAAATTTATGTTTCTGCACTTACTGTTTGATTAGTATGCATGCTAGAATAGAATTAAGATATTACCCTTAGTAAGGAACCAAGGAATAACTCTTAGACTGCTTTACCTTTTAGGATCCACACATTAGATTGGACGTAGGCGAGACTTCGACTGCTGAAATCCCGGTCGAGATACTCGACCACAACAACCCAGTCGGAGCCATTATCAGTCCCTCTCACCTGGATTTCTTGAGATATTTAGAGATGGCTAGGCATAATTACAAAGAGTTACTAGGCGCGTTGGCTGAGCGATGGTGGGACACCACTAACACTTTCCATTTTCCTTAGGGTGAGATGACGATGACCCCCACTGATTTTTCGGTGATCTCTGGGATTCCTTTTGGCATTCGGCCGATCGAGCTGTATGATGACTGGAGGACTGAGGTTTCTCCCGATCGGATGGTGGAGCTAATCGGGATAGACCTGCCTCGGATTGTTGGGCCAGGCTCCGCTACTCCGGCTTTGAGCGTTTCCAGACGCTGGTTATCCCTCCAGGCCCCTGGCATTTATGCTAGATACAGGCGGGGGGAGCTGACGGCTACTCAGGTGGCCAGATTCACCTTGTTGCTGCTGTTTGCTTCGACCTTCTGGTCCAACAGGAAAGAGAAGTTTAATCCTTCTATCTTGAAGAGTTTGGAAAACCTGGCCCATCTTGAGGAGTTCGACTGGGCCGGCGCTATTCTAAATCGCATGTATGATGACATGTGTGATTTGAGCCGGGGCCACTGTAAACTCAGCGGGACTTACTACTTTTGGGAGGTAATGTAAAGAACATTCCTCTTTTTATGTTTTTTTTCTGTTTATCCTGATTTTTTCCACTGATTCTTGCTTCTGTGTTGCAGACTTGGGCATTTGAGTATTTTCCTTACACTCGCTTAGAGCTGATTCATGCAGATCTAGGGCTGGTACCTCTGGCTTGGAGGTGGTACCGAACGAACCTTCAAACAGCTCTATATAGGAAGTCGTTAAGGGACATGCGGACCTTCTTCGATACTTGCACTGTAGGGCAGGTAATTGCCTTGTAAAAATTTTTGTTTAGGTATGCGAAAATAAAAAGGATTTATTAACGTGTTTGCTTCTTTCATAGGTTGAGGCGGGGGCGATGAATGCCCGTCTTCAAGGTTGGATTGAGGCTGACCCTCATTTTCGATGATCGGAGGCCTTTTCTCGGAGGAGGTTCATCTTGTCACACCCCGTCTTGCGACGCTATTATCTAGGCGAGAGAGTGGATTTTCAGATTAGAGGCTGCCGCTCCGTCCCTTTCCCCCCTCCCGAGGACATGCCAGCGGGAAAACAGATGACGCTTACCGATGCTCATATTGAGGGCTTCCCGCATGTGGAGTTTATACTGGGAGGAGATTATGATGAGTTTTGCAAGACGTTTCTGATGCAGCCTATCGGATCTCGGTTTGATGATTTTCAGGCACCTTCCCAGCCTCCTATCACACGTTCTTCTCGGGCTTCAGGCCCCTCATCCAGGATTCCAAGGAGGAGGCCCCAGACTGATCCTTCTTCTTCCACTCCGGTTGAGGGCCCATCTCAAACTAGGCCTAGTCGGATGCCAAGTCCTTCCAGGGCTCCCCGAGCCATTTCAGAGGCTACCGGGTCACTTCACCCAGGCCTGGCCCACCTACGCCTTCCATACAGCATTTCTTACTATACTCCTGACGGCACTCTAGTTTTTCGGGAGGTCTCCCTGGAGAATGTGGATCGCCTGGATCTTCCTCCCGAGGACATTACTGAGGTATAGGCCGATAAATCTCTCACAAAAAGGATTCATAAGAGATTTGATATTGACTTAATATTTTTTGTGATTTCCAAGTTCCCCCCGGTTTGGTCAATCAGATGATGGAGCTGATGCTCGGGATGCAGCAAGAACTATCTTCGTCCTGGACTCTGAGGGCTTTTGATGATCAGAGGGGGAGGAGGCCCCGCCGCTGATGCCGTGGCTGCTAGATTTTTCCTGCTTTTTCTGTACTTTTTTTTTGCCTGTGCTTCTGTACTGAACTTTGACTGTACCTGCACTGGGTTAGTACTAAACAATTCATTGTATGCATGTTTATTTACTTCAATCAAGAAAGAACAGAGTTTCTTCTCTCAATTTTCGACTTCTCTCTTTTTTTTTGGAAAATTATTTTGAAGAAGAAATTATTCTGTAAAAAAAAGAAAATGTTTTTTTTTTTTTCGACGGCGGGGGTGCCCGCCGTTGACGGCGGGCATGCCCGCCTCGGAGGGCGGGTCTGATCGCCTCCGACGGCGGGCGCGACCGCCTCGGAGGGCGGGTTTGACCGCCTTCGGGCGTGCTTTTTCTCTATAAAAGCCGCTTTTTGGCCCCCCTTTTTTTTTCACTCTCTTTCGGAATTTCGAGCCCAAAAGCAAATTTTCGGTCAGTTTCTTCTCTTTTCTCTCTTTCTTCATTTTTTTTTAAAAATAAATAAATAAAATAAATAAAAAAACATGAATCCCTTCTACAACCATAGCATGCACAGCTGGACTAAGAGTCTCTCCAAAGTTGAAAAGATCAATTTGGGGAGGTATGGTCTTTCTCTTGCTATTACTCTTAGGGGTGTAGTAATTGATTGAGATTTTTTACGAGCCTGTATTAGACTTTGGGACCCTGAGGCCCATGTTTTCCGGTTTGGGGCCATGATGGAGGAGATGTGCCCTCTTTTTGAGGAGTTTTGTGCTATTATAGGGTGCGACCCCAATTCCCCTTTAGTCAAGCATGAGGTAAAAATTGGGTATATTCGGTCGTTTGAAAACCTGTTTCAATTCAGTCGACCACAGGCTAGGGCTATGATTGTTGATGACTGGAAAGCAATTCTGTTGCCCCTGATTGACGAATTTTTAGAGGCTTGTCCAGACGACCCAGACCGGATGAGGCTGAGAATGTGGGCTTTGGTTTTTTGTTTATTGGCTGGCTTCTTGTTTAACCAAGACCCAGGTTTTGGGGATTTGTGCCTCTGCCCCATGGTTCGGCAAATGGAGGATATGGGTTGTATTGGCGGCATTATGCTGGCAGAGACTATTAAGAGCCTTGACAGAGCTGCTTTGGGCTTTGATGATTAGACAGTCTCTCCAATTATTCTCCAGGTACTTCCCCTTATTATTTTTTTTCTTATTTTTTCTTTCTTCCTTTTCTTTCATTCCTTTGTAATAGAAATGATCCATTACTCAGGTTTGGTTGAAGGACCACCTCCAAGTGGTTGCTATTCCCACTCTCTTGCCCTATAGCCCCACTCAGTATCGTATGCGGAGGATCCTGATCACACACCCATCTACTGATGCTTGGACTTCATGGCTGATTGAGTTGGGCCCAAATGAGATACTGTGGTTCATCTCTTGGTACAACATCACCCGCTTTATCCAGGTCAGCTTTCGCCATACTAGGGTTTACCTTTTAGGCCTTACACAATGTACTTGGTACTGCGCTTCGCGCGTCTTGAGGCAGATGGGGATAGATCAGACTGTTTCGATTATGGATGACTTTTCAGCTGATTCAGCCATCACTCCGGGTGTTACCCGAGCTGTCCTTAGGGCTTGGGTTAGAGATCATCATATGGTTAGGCCTTTACCTAATCCTGCCAGTGTTCAGACTTCTCCTGAGTATCGAACCTGGTTCATTGCCACTGTCTGGCCGGTTTAGAGACCAAGGAGGACTGCACTACTGAGTACACTTGAAGGTTGGGTTCAGGCTGACGCTGATGATGAGGTTGGGACTGGTGAGGAGATTGTGTTTGTAACGGCCCAGCCCATGTGTGATATTGTCCGCTCTGGGCCCTACGGCCCTCACGGTTTTGTTCTTGGGGGAAATGGGAAACTTCCCAGGAGGTTAAAATTATAACGGTTCAAGGGGATGATTACAGCCAGCTCAAGAAGCCAAAGGGCCAGCCTCTCTTTGAGGTCAACCCTGAAAATGCCAATTTGCCCCTCTCGGGATTTCAGTATGACACTGTACAGTTCATAGAAGGGAAGACTGCAAACTCTCGAATTCTCTTTGATTTTGTGACGATGCAAATAAACTGTCTGGTTCCTTTAATGCTGAAGATGTCCTATCTGCCGGGAATGATTATGGCAAGGTCTGGAAAGACATACCCCGCACTGCAAGCTTGGGAACGTCCAGTGAACCAAGGGACCTTTGGGTTAGGTTATGAGCCCACTGATGAAGACCTTGCTGAAAGGACCAGGAGAAGAAAGAGGGAGAGTATACAGATGCGGCCTTACCTTTTGACTTTGAATGGTTATTTCTGCAAACCGGGAGAAACAATTCCTTATTGTGGCTTCCGGGAACCATTGTACTTCCCAACGGCTAAGAAAATGCTGCCTGGGCTGGAATAATTTGCAGATACCTGGGATAACAAGCCAGAAGCAATAACTGAACTAGAAGACTTCATGCAACCCAGTCTCTTTAACGAGGTTGCGGTCATCATAGGAAATGATTGGAACCAAGACCTGCTGAGCCTGATCAAGCCGTACGAAGGGCCTCTCACCAACTGGTACACCGAGGAGGAGCACGCTGCTGATAAACCCCCTCCCGAGTCAAACCTAGAGTCTGTAATCAAGTCCTGTACTGAGTCTGAGTCCGACCCCGAGTCTGAAACCGAGTCAGAGTCCAGTTCCAGTTCTGAGTCGCCCGTGTCGGATTTAGAAAATCCAGACTTCAAATTTGATGTAACTTTTGAGGACGATTCCGTCCTAATCAATAAGAGCTTGCAAATTTTTGGCTACCCCGCGTGTCTATCTTTCCAAGCATTTCCAAGCAAAAATAATGAAAAAGAAATAAACGAAATAAAAAATGAAAAAGAAAAAATAATAATTGGGAAAGAAGAAAATGAACATACATACATTGCATTTGACTGTGTGAACAGGGAACAGGTTATTGAATGCTTGAAGAAGTTTGCCGATTGCTTCATGTGGAAGGCAAGTGACATCACGAGAATTGACCCGGCACTAGCGGTGCACAAGATTCCAGTATACCCTGAGGCTAAACCGGTAAAACAGAAGCTAAGAAGGCTGAAAACAGAATGGTCCTTGAAAATCAAGAAGGAAGTAGCCAAGCAACTAGAGAATAAGTTCATAGAACCCATTGCCTACCCGACATGGTTAGCGAATATTGTGCCGATGCCGAAGAAAGATGGCAAAGTCAGAATGTGTGTGGATTACCGGGATTTGAATGAAGCATGTCCAAAGGATGACTTCCCCTTGCCGCATATTGACTTGTTGGTGGAACGAATGGCTGGACACGAGATGGTCTCCTTGACCGATCTTGCTGTCGGATATAATCAAATAATGATGCATTTGACAGACAAAGAGAAAACGACATTCATCACGGAGTGGGGAACCTACTGCTATAGGGTTATGCCTTTTGGGCTCAAAAATGCCGGGGTAACCTATCAAAGAATGGCAACGACCATCTTCAATGACATGATTCACAAAGAAGTAGAAGTGTATGTGGACGATATGGTTGTTAAATCAAAAACAGCTAAAGAACATACAACAGCACTTGAGAAGTTCTTCTTTAGACTTCGAAAGTACAATTTAAAGCTCAACCCGGCAAAATGTCTGTTTGGAGCTACATCCGGAGTATTTCTAGGGCATATGGTCAGTCGGAAGGGCATAGAGATTAACCCTTCAAAAGCCAAAGCCATTTTGGAAATGCCAACACCGAAGACGGAAAAAGAAGTTCGGGGTTTCTTGGGAAGACTACAGTACATCAGCCGGTTCATCAATCAATTGGCCAATACTTGTGGTCCGATCTTCAAATTACTCAGGAAAGGAGTAGCCATCAAATGGAATGAGGATTGTCAGAAAGCTTTCAACCAAGTCAAGCAATATCTGTTATCCCTGCCAGTTTTACAGCCACCAAGGCTAGGAAAGCCTTTGCTATTGTACCTATCAGTGACAGAAGAAGCGATGGGTGCAATGCTAGCTCAACAAGCAAAAGATACAAGGGTAGAAAATGTCGTGTACTACCTCAGCAAAAGGATGCTAGACTACGAACTAAAATACAATAAGATAGAGAAGTTGTGTCTGGCTCTAGTTTGGGCTTGTACAAAGCTGTAGCACTACCTCTCGTCCTACACCACATACGTTATTTCTGAATCGAACCCCTTGAAATTCCTTATGGAGAGGCTGGTTCTTAACAGTAAGATGGCTAAGTGGGTGTCGGTGCTCGCAGCCTATGATTTAAAATTTGTACAACGGAAGGCAGTGAAAGGCGGAGCCTTGGCTGATCAATTAGCAGAATTACCGGTCAAAGACCAAATGCCGGAGGTAGAATTTCCTGATGAAGACTTGTTGAGCTTGGAAAGTGAAGTCTGGGAGATGTACTTTGATGGAGCTTCAAACTACCATGGAAATGGGGTTGGAGTCGTATTCAAAACTCCTTGTGGAGAATACGTCCCAATCGCAGTCAAATTAGATTTCGACTGTACCAACAATGAAGCCGAGTATGAAGCTTGCATAAAGGGGTTAGAAGCAGCCCTGGAAGAGGAAATAAAGGTCTTCAAGGTTTTCGGGGATTCCAATTTAATAGTCTCCCAAGCTTTGAGAAAATGGAAAATTAAGGAAGAGCGTTTGGTTCCTTACCTACAACGCTTGGATGAATTGGCTCAGCAATTTGAGGATTTATCCTTCCACTACTTGCCGCGAGCCAAAAATCAGTTTGCTGATGCTCTGGCTACTTTGGCCTCCATGGTTAATGTAGGGGGAGTCCAAGTCATTCGACCTCTGACAGTTCGGCTACAGAAACAGCCAGCACATATCATGAATTTGGTGGATGACAAGCCCTGGTATTGGGATATACAGAATTATCTTCAGAATGAAGCATACCCGGAGGGATCCACCAAGGCTGATCAACGGACATTGAGACAGTTAGCATCCGGATATTTCCTTAATGGGGGAGTTTTGTATAAAAGAAGTTTGGAATGGCCTGCACCTAAGGTGCGTTGATGAGGGAGAAGCTCAAACCATCATGGATTCCTTACATAATGGGGAGTCTGGTCCACACATGCATGGGATAGCCTTGGCTCGAAAAATCGTGAACCTGGGTTATTACTGGTCAACCATGAATGTAGATTGCGTGAGGCACGCGTAGAAGTGCCGTGAGTGTCAAATTTTTGCTAAGCTGCAAAAACAGCCTCCGGTCAATTTGAATCCCATTGCTTCACCTTGGCCCTTCGCAACTTGGGGCATAGACGTGATCGGAAAAATCCACCCAAAGGCTTCCAATGGTCACCAATTTATCCTGGTCGCTGTTGATTATTTCACTAAGTGGATTGAGGCAGCCTCCTATTCGGTCTTGAATGCTAAGAAGGCAGCACAGTTCGTTCGTACTAACATCCTTTGTTGGTACGGAACGCCATTCGAAATCATTACTGATAACGGGTCCCACTTTCAAAGTGAATTTTTTGACCTGCTGAAGCAAAAGAAGATTCAGCATCACAAGTCTTCACCCTATCGGCCACAAACAAATGGGGCTGTAGAGGCTGCAAATAAGGCTATAAAAGTCATTTTACAAAAGACAGTTCAAAAGCATAAAGCTTGGCATGAATAGTTACCGAATGCCCTATGGGGATATAGGACTTCAATCAGAACGCCTACTGGGGCAACCCCGTATTCCTTAGTGTATGGTATGGAAGCAGTGTTGCCTATTGAGCTGGAAGTTCAGTCGGCGAGGATTATCCGAGAAAGCCAGATCAGCGAAGCAGATTGGGCTAAGAATTATCATTTGCAACTCTTGGGTATGGACAAAAAACGATTGCAAGCGATCCACCAAACTCAAGTTTACCAGAGAAGAATGGCACGGCTGTGAACACCCAAATTTTGAGGCTCAAAAAGCCTGTTTTCCCGGACTGCAAATAGTCCGGCCGGACCGGAGGCCATTTTGGAAAGTTCACCGAAAGTATGCCAATATGGTACTTGAAACGTCCGGGACGTCGCGAGGATCGCGGATCTGGGCCCGAAATTTTTTTTGGAGCTCCGGAGCGCCCAGAAAGGCCTCCGGAGCGGAAAGATAGCAAGACCACCGACCACCGGCGACCCCAGCCACCCGAGTCGGCGGCTCAGCTCGGTGACCCAGCCGCCGGACACGGCGGTCCGGCCGCCGACAACCGGCGGGCCGGCCGCCGGCCCCCGGCGGCCCGAGCCGCCGAAACAGTCCGTTTTGCCTATAAATTGGCCCCGAGGCCCTCTTTTCAACTCACTCAGTCTGTATTGACGGACGTTCCTTCTCCCTACGCTCTTTGCGATTCTCTACTGCTTTCTTGCATTTTTTAATTTTAGTTTTATTTTATTGTTGTGATACTTGGTCACTTAAAATTAAATTAAAATTAATTCCCTTAACGAGGAGCTTAACCTGGAGTTAAGAAGCGGTCGACGATTAAATCAGGTACATGAACTGAACTCTGCCTATTTAATTTTAGCACTTCATGCATGCTTCTTTTCTACTCCTAATAATTCTACAACTGCATAAATGCATCCATGTCATCATTAGGCAAACAAATTGCCTCAATTAAATAAATTTAGGCTAAATGCCCGGTTAACTAATAATCGTGGTATTAAAGCCTAAATCCGACAATATTGGCTTAAAATACCTAGTTAATTAATAGCTATGGTGTAATCGCCTTTATTTCAAACAAATCTGGCTTAAGTCCAATTAATTAATAATTGCGGCTAAAAGCCTTAATCGATCACGTTTTGGCAAAATGCCTTAAAATTAATCAATCTTTTGGCTAAAAGCCTTAAAATCAATCATTTAGGCGACAATCGCCTAAAATCAATCATTTTGGCAATCAAATTGCCTAAATCACTCTTTTTTTGGCTAAAAGCCTTAAAATCAATCTTTTTTGGCAACAATTGCCTAAATCAAATCAATCAATTTTTGGCAAAATGCCTAAACAAAATGCACAAAGCATACACACACTCATGCATAAAGCATCCCCATTCAAAGCCTTCTAAAAGAGGCCTATCGAACTACGTTGACTTTGATCTTCCATTCAAACGGAAGTACGTAGGCACGTTAGGGATTTAACCCCGAGCGGCAAGTCAAAATCACATTTCATTGGTCTAAATCACATTAATCACCCTGCAAAGCATTCATTCATAGGTTAGTTCTTCAGCATGACATAGTCTCGGGATCCATCTCGGGTTTGTAGATCATGCTTTAACATTAGGTTAATTAATCTAGTAATTAGGTTAATTAAAATTGGAGTCAACTTAGGGTTTTTTCCTAGTTTACCCTAAAATAATTAAACAAGGTGGCGACTCACACATCACGTGCATTTCTTCCTTAGTCATATGCATTCACATGCCTATGATGTTTTGGGGAGGGGTTCACAGTTTGCTGACTTCACTGGGGAATATCTTATGTAATCTTTTTGCATAAAAAGTGGACTACAATTGTTGAATAAACTAAACCTGCCCTTCTTTAGGGCATTACTTTATTATGCTTTGTTTTACAGGGTACCTTGACATAAATCGAGTGTTCTTTCTTTAAGAATACTCGATGAGAGGAAATTTGAACTTAAGTGACAAATTTGATTAAGACATTTAAATTTGTTGATCTATTTTGCACGATTGAGAATCTTTTTCTCCATTGCATAAACAAAATGAATTTCAAATGAATTTCTTCTCCCTCTGTGCAAACTTCTGAGTCTGGATAGCAAGTAGCGCTGATCGGCAGGTCTCATTGATTATGTCGACGGACAGCCAAAGCGTCCTCCCTGTTACCGCAAACCGCCCCTAATCCTTTTAGGGGTGGCCCATGGGTATGCGTACCTTGGACCTACGCGAAACTCTTTGTCTCACATGTGGTTAGGTATTGTGAATACCTAAATTTTGAGGCTCAAAAAGCAAGTTTTCCTGGCCGCGGCGGTGGCGGCCGCCCTTAAAGGCGGCGGTAGCCGCCATCGCCGACGGCGGCAGCCGCCGGCGACAGCGGCTGCAGTCGCCTGTGAATACCCATTTATTTTGAGGCTCGAAGAGCCAGCTTTCCCGGATTGCAAGCAGTCCGGCCAGACCGAAGGCCATTTTGGAAGTTTACCGAAAGTACGCCAATATGGTACTTGAAACGTCCGGGATGTCACGAGGATCGCGGAACTGGTCCCGGAATATTTTTTGGAGGTCTAGAACTCCCGAAAAAGCCTCCGGAACGAAAAAAAGAAAAAAAGAAAGGGGAAAAGGCACGTGTGCCCGCCCAGCATGGGCGGACACGCCCGCCCAGATTAGGCGGGCACGCCCGCCCTCGAAGGCGGGCAGGGGCGCTCGGGGTCACGTTTTTTCCTATAAAAGACGGCTCTGGGGCTCCGTTTTGAGACACTCAGTCTGTGTTGACGGACGCTCCTTCTCCCTACGCTCTTTGCGATTCTTTACTGCTTTCTTGCATTTTTTTTAATTTTAGTTTTATTTTTGTGATACTTGGTCACTTAAAATTAAATTAAAATTAATTCCCTTAACGAGGAGCTTAACCTGGAGTTAAGAAGCGGTCGACGATTAAATCAGGTACATGAACTGAACTCTGCCTATTTAATTTTAGCACTTCATGCATGCTTCTTTTCTACTCCTAATAATTCTACAACTGCATAAATGCATCCATGACATCATTAGGCAAACAAATTGCCTCAATTAAATAAATTTAGGCTAAATGCCCGGTTAATTAATAATCGTGGTATTAAAGCCTAAATCCGACAATATTGGCTTAGAATACCTAGTTAATTAATAGCTATGGTGTAATCGCCTTTATTTCAAACAAATCCGGCTTAAGTCCAATTAATTAATAATTGCGGCTAAAAGCCTTAATCGATCACGTTTTGGCAACAAATTGCCTACAATTAAATCAATCTTTTGGCAAAATGCCTTAAAATTAATCAACTCTTTTTGGCTAAAAGCCTTAAATCAATCATTTTGGCGACAATCGCCCAATCAACATCATTTTGGTAATCAAATTGCTTAAATCACTCTTTTTGGCTAAAAGCTTTAAAATCAATCATTCTGGCGACAATCGCCTAAAATTAATCATTTTTGGCAACAATTGCCTAAATCAATCTTTTTGGCTAAAAGCCATTAAAATCAACATTTTGGCATCAAATGCCTAAAAATCAATCAATTCTTTGGCAAAATGCCTAAACAAAATGCACAAAGCATACACACACTTATGCATAAAGCATCCTCATTCAAAGCCCTCTAAAAGAGGCCTATCGAACTACGTTGACTTTGATCTTCCATTCAAACGGAAGTACGTAGGCACGTTTGGGATTTAACCCCGGGCGGCAAGTCAAAATCACATAAACATTTTTCATTGGTCCCAATTACATCATCTTTCACCCTGCAAAGCATTCATCTTTGGTTAGTTCATCAGCATGACATAGTCTCGGGATCCACCTCGGGTTCGTAGACCATGCCTTAAACATTGGGTTAATTAATCTAGTAATTAGGTTAATTAAAATTGGAGTCACTTAGGGTTTTTTCCTAGTTTACCCGAAAATAATTAAACAAGGTGGCGACTCATACATTCACGTGCATTTCTACCCTTAGTCACATGCATTCATATGCTATGACATTTGGGGGAGGGGTTCACAGGTATATCCATACTCAAGGTTCAAGGGTCCCTTATAAGCCGATTCTCTATTTGAGTCATAGCCTATAGAACCTACCCTTTAGGACTATATGCACCCAATGATGTGAATCATATCATTAAACAGATTATGACGTGTTGTTATGCGCATTCACGACATGTCATAAACATGGGGTAAACACAAAGAGAGCATGAAACACTCTTTTACTTTCAGTCATGCACAGTTGGACAAGAGAGTCAATTCACCTCACATCAGCTACCTGATACACTAACCACTGTACCTAATCCAGCTACCCTTATCCTTACAGGTGCCCACGATCCAAGTGCCCACATCTGTGCCAGCCACACCTACAGTACTATCACCAGCTTCACCAGCTACACCAGCTTCACCTGCAACTCCTACAACTTTATCTGCACCAATGGCATCACTTGCTGATATCCAAACCCTCATTGAACAACTAGAGGCTAGAATGGAGGCCAGAATGAATGAAGCACTGGCTGCCCAAAGGACCGCCCTGATAGCTGAACTGGGTAATGGGAATGGTAATGGAAATGGGGCTTCCGCTAGGGGAAGTGGACCTGCGGCCTCCAATCAGGGTCCTGCTGCTGAACCTGCAAACCCTACCCTAAACCTGGATGGTATGCCCTCTAAAACTGCCTCTAAGCTGGAAGCTTAGAGGATGAGAGAAAAACTAGAGCTCCTATAAAGGTCCATCACTGCTCTCAAAACCCACAAGGAAGTGGTGGACATGGACTCCTTGTCCTTGTTCCCTGAAGCCCGGTTGCCAACTAAGTTCAAGATGCCCAACATGGACAAATTTGATGGAACCACTTGTCCTAAGACTCATTTGAAAATGTATGTAGGTGCTCTTAACCCATTTGGATTGAGCAGCGAGCTCCTTGCTCAGTTGTTCCAACAATCTCTTACCGGTGCCGCATTGAGGTGGTTTGTCAGCTTAGACCAATCCAAAATGAAAACATGGGAAGACATCTGCAATGCATTTAATTCCCAATACCGCTATAACATGGAGGTGGATGTCACTCGAAGAGAACTAGAAACCACCAAGCAGAAAAACAATGAACCCTTTTCCTCGTTCCTTACGAGGTGGAGGGCCAAAGCCGCCCAAATGATTAACCGGCCTTCTGAACAAGAGCAGGTAGACATAATAATAAAAAATCTGCAGCCTGTCTACCAACAGCAACTACAGACTCAGTACCTACCAACATTCCAGTCACTCATTGCCACTGCTACGAAAGTAGAAGATCTGATTCAGATGGGGCAACTGAAAGAAGACTTAGGAACCTCAAAGTATAAGAAACCTAGCCAAGCTAGCAAGGTCCACGAAGTGGCTAGCATCACCCCCACGAATCCTTTACGTGTGGGGAACATGAGAAATAATAATCAATCGTCCAGAAGAACTTATACTGATCTCGGGATGCCGATCCTTGTCGTATTCCGAGAGGCCGTCAAGGCCAACTACATCAAGCCTTTGGAAGCAAGGCCACCACCAAATCCATTACCAAGGAATTACAGGGCTGGTGAATACTGTGAGTATCATCAGGGGCATGGGCACAAGACTGAAGCGTGTTGGATGCTCAAGAACCGCATCCAGGACCTGGTGGACAACGGTTCAATTATTCCCAGAAGTAAGCCAAACATTAGTACTAACCCCTTACCAAATCACGGGGTAAATGCTATTATGGCTGATCAGGAACTGATCGATCCTTTCGAACTGTTCCTAGAAATGAATAACATCTGTGTCTTGGATTTGAATGACCTAACCGGAGAACTTGATGCTATAACCAGGAGCGGGAGACAATATGAACCGTTAGTTTTGGACAAAATTCAAAATAAACCCTACCAGAGGGCAGAGGAGCCAAAGGAGGACCCGATGCTGTCACAATTAAAAAAGACACAAGCTAGGGTGTCAATCTGGGAACTTTTGGCATCATCCTTTCCTCATCGCCAAGCTCTTTGCAAGGCTTTGAGTCAACTTCAGACGCCTGTGGAAGTTAGCCCTGAAGTGCTAGTATCCACCCTCACCCAATCATCTAAAACACGAAGCATCGGTTTCTCTGATGACGATTTGCCCAAGGAGGGAGGCAGTCATAACAATGCTCTTTATGTCACTGTTCAGACTCGAGACAAAACCGTGCCCATGGTTCTCATTGATAATGGGTCGGCGCTGAACGTCTGCCCACTAAGAGTAGCCAGCTGTCTAGGGTTGGAAGAAACTGACTTCACTCCCTCGGACCAGATAGTGAAGGCCTTTGACAGCACCCGGAGGGAAGTGTTGGGGGTTGCTACGCTAAAGTTAACAGTTGGGCCAACTGTGATGGAAGTCCCTTTCCAGGTAATTGATGTACCGACTAGCTTCAACCTGCTTCTGGGCCGACCATGGATACACCACACTAAGGCAGTACCCTCGTCCTTGCACCAAAAGGTCAAGTTTCCCTACGAGGACAAAGTCATCACCATTCAGGGGGATGACTATAGCCAGCTCAAAAAGCCAAAGGGCCAGCCTCTCTTTGAGGTCAACCCTGAAACTGCCAACCTACCCCTCTCGGGATTTCAGTATGACACTGTGCAGTTCATAGAAGGAAAGACTGCAAACTCTCGAATTCTCTTTGATTTTGGGACGGTGCAAATAAACTGCATAGTGCCCTTGATGCTTAAGATGTCCTATCTGCCAGGAATGGTTACGGCCAGATCCGGAAAAACATACCCCAAACTGCAAGCCTGGGAGTGTCCAGTGAATGAGGGAACCTTCGGGCTGGGCTATGAGCCCACTAATGAAGACCGTGCCAAGAGAACCAGAGGGGGAAGGAAAGAGAGTGTAAAGATACGGCCTTACTTTCCGACTTTGAACAGTTATTTCCGTAAATTGGGAGAAGCAGTTCCTTACTGTGGCTTCTGAGAACCCTTTTGCTGCCCAACCGCTAAGAAGATGCTGCCTGGGTTGGAGATATTCTCAGATGTCTGGGGCAATAGGCCCGAAACAGTAACTGAACTGGAAGCAGAAGACTTCATGCAACCTAGTCTCTTTTACGAAGTTGCGGTTATCACAGGAAATGATGAGAACCGAGACCTGCTAGATCTGATCAAGCCGAATGAAGGACCTCTCACCAACTGGTACACCGAGGAGGAGCACACTGCTGATAAACCCCCTCCCGAGTCAAACCTAGTACCGAAGTCTGTAATAAAGTCCTGTACTGAGTTCGAGTCTGACCCCGAGTCTGAAACCGAGTCACAGTCTAGTTCCAGTTCCGAGTCATCTGCGTCGGATCTAGAAGATCTAGATTTCAAATTTGATGTATTCTTTGAAGACGATTCTGTCATAATTAATAAAGGCTTGCAAATTCTTGATTACCCTGCGTGTCTATCTTTCCAAGCATTTCCAAACAAAAACAATCAAATAAATGAAATAAAAAATGAAAAGGAAAAAATAGTAATTGGCAAGGAAGAAAATGAACATACATACATTGCATCTGATTGCATGAACAGGGAACAGGTCAGTGAATGTTTGAAGAAATTTGCTGATTGCTTCATGTGGAAAGCAAGTGACATCACCGGAATTGACCTAGCAATAGTGGTGCACAAGATTCCAGTGTATCTAGAGGCTAAGGTAGTGAAACAGAAGCTAAGAAGGTTGAAAACAGAATGGTCCTTGAAAATCAAGGAGGAAGTTGCCAAGCAGCTGGAGAACAAGTTCATAGAACCTATTGCCTACCAGACGTGGTTAGCGAACATCGTGCCGGTGCCGAAGAAGGATGGAAAAGTGTGAATGTGTGTGGACTACCGTGATTTGAATAAAGCATGTCCGAAGGACAATTTCCCTCTGCCGCACATCGACTTGTTAGTGGACCGAATGGCTGGACACGAGATGGTCTCCTTGACTGATCTTGCTATCGGTTATAATCAAATAATGATGCATGAGCCAGACAAAGAGAAAACGGCATTCACCACGGAGTGGGGAACTTACTGCTACAGGGTCATGCCTTTTGGGCTCAAAAATGCCGGGGCAACCTATCAACGAATGTCGACAACCATCTTCCATGACATGATTCACAAAGAAGTAGAAGTATATGTGGACGATATGGTTGTCAAATCAAAAACAGCTGAAGAACATACGACAGCGCTTGAGAAGTTCTTCCTTAGACTTCGAAAGTACCATTTAAAGCTCAATCCGGCAAAATGTCTGTTTGGAGCTACATCCGGAGTATTTCTGGGGCACATGGTCAGTCGGAAGGGCATAGAGATTGACCCTTCGAAAGCCAAAGCCATTCTGGAAATGCCAGCGCCGAAGACGGAAAAAGAGGTTCGGGGTTTCCTGGGAAGGCTACAGTACATCAGCCGATTTATCAATCAATTGGCCGATACTTGTGGTCTGATTTTCAAACTACTCAGGAAAGGAGTAGCAGTCAAATGGAATGAGGATTGTCAGAAAGCTTTCAACCAAGTCAAGCAATATCTGCTATCCCCGCCAGTTTTACAACCACCAAGGCTAGGAAAGCCTTTGCTATTGTATCTATTAGTGACAGAAGAAGCGATGTGTGCAATGCTAGCTCAACAAGCAGAAGATTCAAGGACAGAAAATGCCGTGTATTACCTCAGCAAAAGGATGCTAGAATATGAGTTAAAATACAATAAAATAGAGAAGCTGTGCCTGGCTCTAGTTTGGGCCTGTACAAAGCTGCAGCACTACCTCTCGTCTTACACTACATATGTGATTTCTGAATCGAACCCTTGAAATTCCTTATGGAGAGGCCGGTTCTTGACTGTAAAATGGCTAAGTGGGTGTCGGTGCTCGCAGCCTACGATTTAAAATTTGTACAACGGAAGGCAGTGAAAGGCGGAGCCTTGGCTGATCAATTAGCAGAATTGCCGGTCGAAGACCAAATGCCGGAGGTAGAATTTCCTGATGAAGACTTGTTGAGCTTGGAAAGTGAGGTCTGGGAGATGTACTTCGATGGAGCTTCAAACTACCATGGAAACGGGGTTGGAGTCGTATTCAAAACTCCTTATGGAGAATACGTCCCAATCGCAGTCAAACTAGATTTCGATTGTACCAACAACGAAGCCGAGTATGAAGCTTACATCAAAAGGTTAGAAGCGGCCCTGGAAAAAGAGATAAAAATCCTTAGGGTTTTCGGAGATTCCAACCTGATAGTCTCTCAAGCTTTAAGGAAATGGAAAATTAAGGAAGAGCGGTTGGTTCCTTACCTACGACGCTTGGACGAATTAGCTCGACAGTTTGAGGAACTATCTTTCCACTACCTGCCACGCGCCAAAAATCAGTTTGCAGATGCTCTGGCTACTTTGGCCTCCATGGTTAATGTAGGGGGAGATCAAATCATCCGACCTCTGACGGTTCGGCTGCAGAAACAGCCAGCGCATGTCATGAATCTAGTCGATGACAAGCCGTGGTTTTGGGATATACAGAATTATCTTCAGAATGAAGTCTACCCGGAGGGATCCAACAAGACTGATCAACGGACATTGAGATAGTTAGCATCTGGATATTTCCTTACTGGGGGAGCCCTGTATAAAAGGAGTTGGAATGGTCTGCACCTAAGGTGCGTTGATGAAGGAGAAGCTCAAAACATCATGAATTCCCTACATAATGGGGAGTCCGGTCCACATATGCACGGGATAGTCTTGGCTCGAAAAATCATGAACCTAGGTTATTATTGGTCAACCATGAATGCAGATTGCGTGAGGCATGCGCAGAAATGCCATGAATGTCAAATTTTTGCTAAACTACAAAAGCGGCCTCCAGTCAATCTGAATCCCATTACTTCACCATGGCCTTTCGCAACTTGGGGTATAGACGTGATCGGAAAGATCCATCCAAAGGCTTCCAATGGCCATCAATTCATCCTGGTCGCTGTTGATTATTTTACTAAGTGGATTGAGGCGGTTTCTTATTCCGTTTTGAATGCCAGGAAGGCAGCACAGTTCGTTCGTACCAACATCCTTTGTCGGTATGGGACACCATTTGAGATCATCACGGATAACGGATCTCACTTTCAAAGTGAATTTTTGGACCTACTGTAGCAAACGAAGATTCAGCATCACAAGTCTTCACCCTATCGCCCACAGACAAATGGGGCCGTAGAGGCTGCAAACAAGGCTATAAAGGTCATTTTGTAGAAGACAGTTCAAAAGCATAGAGCTTGGCACGAACAATTGCCAAATGCCTTGTGGGGATACAGGACTTCAATCAGAACACCTACTGGGGCAACCCCGTACTCCCTAGTATATGGAATGGAAGCAGTGTTGCCTATTGAGCTGGAAGTTCAGTCGGCAAGGATTATCCGGGAAAGCCAGATCAGCGAAGCAAGTTGGGCTGAGAATTATCATTTGCAACTCTTGGGTATGGATGAAAAGCAATTGCGAGCAATCCACCAAACTCGAGTTTATCAAAGAAGAATGGCGCGGCATTTCAATAAGAAGGTCAAAGACCGGAAACTGGAAGAAGGTTGTTTGGTTCTGAAGGAGATTAGACAACCCGTCATAGATCCACGTGGGAAGTTTCGTCCTCATTGGGCTGGACCCTATGTGTTAAAGAAGATATTGTCGGGCGGAGCCGTTATTTTGACTGATTTGGATGGCTTGGAATTTGCTAATCCATGTAATTTAGATCAGTTAAAAAGATATTTTGTGTAATTGTAATCATTGCATAATGTAAGATTGAACTACATTAGACCTGATTCTCTTTGGAAAAAAAGGAAATTATATATCAGAGATATGTAGGCATCCCTCTTTGGGCGCGGTCTAAACATTTCATAATTTCGTTCTTCTTTGCCAAATAAAAAAAAAAAGAAAAAAAAACCGCTAAGTCGAAAACCCGAAAGGGCGGCTTAGGCAAAAGTCGGAGCCCGCTAAGCTGAAAACCCAAAAAGGGCGGCTTAGACAAAAATGGGTAAGCTCGCTAAGTTGAAAACCCAAAAGGGCGACTTAGGCAAAAATTAGAGCTTAAACAAATAAATAAAAGTTGGAAAATGCTTGGAAAGCTTAGAAGCCAAAGGACATGCACAAAAAGCAAGCAATTCAAATCAAACAAAAAAAAAAAAAGGAATGTCCAATGAATAATAAAGTCTAAGTCAAAGTCTCAAATAAAAAGCCAAAAGGCAAAATTACATCCAAAAAATCCAAAGCCAAAACAAAAGTCAAAAGACAATAAAAATCCAAAAGCCTATAGGAGCCTAGGTGTCCCGTCTCCTCCGTGGAGCAACATCCTCCGAGTCACCCCTAGCTGTTGAACTCTGCCCATTCTCGCCTGTCCGAGGAGCCAGCACAATCTCCTCACCAGTCCCAATCTCATCAGCCTGAACCCATCCTTCGAGTGCACTCAGCAGTGCGGTCCTCCTTGGTCTCTCAATTGGCCAGACAGTGGCAATGAACCAAGCCCGATACTCAGGAGAAGTCTGAACACTGGCAGGATTAGGTAAAGGCCTAACCATATGATGATCTCTAACCCAAGCCCTAAGGACGGCTCGGGTAACGCCCGGGGTAATGGCTGAATCAGCTGAAATGTCATCCGTAATCGGAACAGTTTGATCTATCCCCATCTGTCTCAAGATGCGCGAAGCACAGTACCAAGTACAATGTGTAAGGCCCAGAAGGTAAACCCGGGTGTGATGAAAGCTAACCTGGATAAAACGGTTGATGTTGTACCAGGAGATGAACCACAGTATCTCATTCGGACCCAACTCAATCAACCATGAAGTCCATGCATCAGTAGTGGGATGCGAAATTAAGATCCTCCGCATACGATACTGAGATGGGTTATAAGGAAGGGAAGTAGGAGCAGTAACCACTTGAAGGTGATCCTTCAACCAAACCTGAGTAATGGATCCTTTCTATTACAAGGGAATGATTTAAAAAGAAAGAAAAAATGAGGAGAGATAATAAGGAGAAATACCTGGAGAATAATGGGAGAAACTGTCCAGTCATCAAACCCTAAAGCAGCCCTGTCAAGGCTCCTAATGGTTTCTGCCAGCACAATGCCGCCAATACAACCCATATCCTCCATTTGTAGAACCATGGGGCAAAGACGCAAATCCCCAAAGCCTGGGTCTCGGTTAAATAAGAAGCCAGCCAATAAACAAAAAACCAAGGCCCGCATCCTCAGCCTCATCCGGTTTGGGTCATCTGGGCAAGCCTCTGAGAATTCGTCAATCAGAGGCAGCAGAATTGTCTTTTGGTCATCAACGATCATAGCCTTAGCTTGGGGTCGGCTAAACTGAAATAGGGTTTCAAATGACCTAACATACCCAATTTTTACCTCATGCTTGACCAAAGGGGCATTGGGGTCACAACCTATAATGGCACAAAACTCCTCAAAGAGAGGGCACATTTCCTCCATCATCGCCCCAAACCAGAAAACATGGGCCTCAGGATCCCAAAGTCTAATACAGGCCCTTAAGAAAATCCAGTCAATTACTACACCCCTAAGGGTAATAACGGGGGAAAGACCGTATCTCCCCAAATTGATCTTTTCCACTTTGGAGAGACTCTTAGTCCAGCTGTGCATGCTATGGTTGTAGAAGGGATTCATGTCCTTTTATTTATTTTATTTATTGTTTTTTTAAAAAATATATATATATATATTAAAAAAAAATGTGTGTACTTTTTCAGCTAAAAAAAAAAAAGAAGAAAAAGGAATGTTGGTTTTAGAATAAAACCCTATGTTCTCTCAAATTTGATAATCATGCATGTATTTTCTCAGTACTAATCAAGTGCAGGTACAAATAAAGTTCGGTACAGAAATATAGCCCAAGGTTCAGGAAAGCAGCCAAGTTTCAGTACAGAAAATACAGTAGAAGAAAAACAAAGGAAAACGGGGAAATCTAGCAGCTATCAGTGGCGGGGCCTCCTCCCCCTCTCATCGTCAAAGGCTGCCTGAGTCCAGGCCGCAGCTAGTTCCTGCTGCATCCCGAGGAACAGCTCCATCATCTGGTTGATCAACCCGACAGGAACCTGCAAATCATCTAAACAAAAAATACAAGTCAATATTGAATCTCCTATGAATCCTTTTCGTGAGAGATTGTCAGGCTTTACCTCAGTGATGTCCTCAGAAGGAAGAACCGTGCGATCCAAACCCTCTAGTGAGACCTCTCGAAAAGCCGGGAGACCGTGGGGAACAAAGTAGGAAATACCATATCGAAGACGTAGACTAGCAAGGTCTGGGTGAAGCGGCCCGGTAGCCTCCAAAATAGCCCGGGGAGCTCTAAAAGGACCAACCAACCGGCTGGGCCCAGCCTGCGACGGTCTCGCAGTCGGGGTAGAAGAAGTGGGATTAGTCATGGGCCTCCTCCTTGGAGTCCTAGTCGAGGGGCCCGAAGCCCGAGAAGAACGGGTGCCGAGCGGTCGAGAAGGAACCGGCTCCTGAAAATCATCAAAACGAGATCCGATGGGTGGCATCAAAGAAATCCCGCAGAACTCATCGTAATCCCCCCCCATGAGGAACTCCACATGGAGGATGCCCTCGGTATGAGCAGCCGTGAGTATCATCTGCTTACCCGCTCGCATGTCCTCGGGAGGGGCATAAGGGACAGAACGACAGCCTCTTATCTGAAAGTCCACTCTCTCACCCAAATAATATCGCCGCAGGATGGGGTGTGACAGGATCACTCTCCGCTGGGACAAGGTATCTGACCGCTGAAAATCAGGATCAGCCTGAATCCAGCCCTGTAAGCGGGCAGCCATCGGCCCCACCTCGGCCTATAAAAGATACAAATATGTTAGTAAATCCTTTTTATTTAACATATATAAGAGTCACTAATCATGTACCTGCTCCAGCGGGCACGTATCAAAAAAGGCTCTTAGCTCCTTCAGCGACTTCTTATGCCGGACCGGATGAAGGTTTGATTTATACCATCTCCAAGCCAGAGGCGCCAGCCCTGATTCGGGGTTAGGCTGGAGCAACTCTGGGCGAGTATAAGGAAAGTGCTCAAATGCCCAAGTCTGCAGAACAAAAAGAAAAAAAAAAGGGGGATCAGTGAAAAAAAAAAAAAAAAAGAAAGGAGTACAGAAAGGGAGAATGTTCTTTACATTACCTCCGAGAAGTAGTAGGTCCCGCTAAGCTTGCCGTGGCCTCAGCTCAAGTCACACATATCGTCATACATGCGGCTCAGAATAGCACCGGCCCAGTCATACTCCTCTAAATGGGCCAAGTTCTCCAAACTCTTCAAGATAGAAGGGTTAAACCTCTCTTTCCTTTTGGACCAGAAGGTCGAAGCAAACAACAGCAACAAGGTGAATCGGGCCACCTGAGTAACCGTCAGCTCTCCCCGCCCGTATCTAGCATAGATGCCTGGGGCTTGGAGGGATAACCAACGTCTGGAGATACTCAGAGTAGGGATAGCAGAGCCTGGCTCGACAGTCCAAGGCAGGTCTATCCCAATCAGCCCCACCATCCGGTCGGGGGAGATATCAACCCTCCAATCATCATATAGCTCGATCGGCCGAGTACCGAAAGGGATCCCGAAAATCACAGAAAAATCTGCAGGGGTCATTGTCAACTCGCCCCAAGAAAAGTGGAAGGTATTGGTAGTGTCCCACCACCTCTCAGCCAAAGCACATAATAGCTCCTTGTAGTTACTTCGACCCATGTCAAGATATCTTAGATAGCCCAGATAGGATGGACGGATAATCGCGCCAACCGGGTTATTCTGATCAAATAGTTCAAGCGGAACTCCAGCCACAGAACTCTCGGCTACATCCAATTTGATACGGGAATCCTAAAAGGTAAAAAACGACCTAAGAGTTACTCCTCGGTTCCTTACTAAGGGTAATATCTTAGTTCCATTTCTAGCATGCATACTAATCAAGAGGTAAGCAAAAGAAATTCCAAAAATTCACAATTTGGCCTAAGGCCCAAAAATTCACATTTTGGCCTAAGGCCCAAAGATTCACAATTTGGCCTAAGGCCCTGAAATCTACAGTTTTTCGGCCTAAGGCCCGGATAATAAAATATGCAAAGGTGGAAAAGAACTCACCAGGGCATAGATGCCAGTCATGGAGGCGTGCGTGTCAGCGTCTGCCATTAGATCAACCTCGTCGAGAGAAATCCCCAGAGACCCGAGAAAATCCTCGTCACTACTTGGAGAAGCCATAGAGGAAGGAGGTCTTGTAACTTTGAAAGATGAAAGGATTTGAGAGAACTCTTGTGTATAGAGAGTTTAGAATGAGTGGATAGTGAGATTTCAAGCTATTTATAAGCAAATGGCCAAAACGCGGGTCTTCTGGACGCGTCTGTTTTCCGCCTCCAAAATTTGCGTTTCAGACAACCACCGACTCCCATAAATCATTTTTATGGTTGCCGGTGGGGGGGCAACTGTGAACACCCAAATTTTGAGGCTCAAAAAGCCTGTTTTCCTGGACTGCAAATAGTCCGGCCGGACCGGAGGCCATTTTGGAAAGTTCACCGAAAGTATGCCAATATGGTACTTGAAACGTCCGAGACGTCGCGAGGATCGCGGATCTGGGCCCGGAATTTTTTTTGGAGGTCCGGAGCGCCCAGAAAGGCCTCCGGAGCGAAAAGATAGCAAGACCACCGGCCACGGCGGCCCCGCCGCCCGAGCCCCGCGGCCCCAGCCGCCCGAGCCCCCGGTGGCCCCAGCCGCCCGAGTCGGCGGCTCAGCTCGGCGACCCAGCCGCCGGAGCCGGCCACCCGAGCACCGGCGGCCCCGCCGTTGGCTCGGCCGCCGGACACGGCGGTCCGGCCGCCGACAATCGGCCGGCCGGCCCCCGACCCCCGGCCGCCGAGTCCGGCAGCCCGGCCACCGAGCTCGGCGGCCCGAGCCGCCGAAACAGTCCGTTTTGCCTATAAATTGGCCCCGAGGCCCTCTTTTCAACTCACTCAGTCTGTATTGACGGACGTTCCTTCTCCCTACGCTCTTTGCGATTCTCTACTGCTTTCTTGCATTTTTTAATTTTAGTTTTATTTTATTGTTGTGATACTTTGTCACTTAAAATTAAATTAAAATTAATTCCCTTAACGAGGAGCTTAACCTGGAGTTAAGAAGCGGTCGACGATTAAATCAGGTACATGAACTGAACTCTGCCTATTTAATTTTAGCACTTCATGCATGCTTCTTTTCTACTCCTAATAATTCTACAACTGCATAAATGCATCCATGTCATCATTAGGCAAACAAATTGCCTCAATTAAATAAATTTAGGCTAAATGCCCGGTTAACTAATAATCGTGGTATTAAAGCCTAAATCCGACAATATTGGCTTAAAATACCTAGTTAATTAATAGCTATGGTGTAATCGCCTTTATTTCAAACAAATCTGGCTTAAGTCCAATTAATTAATAATTGCGGCTAAAAGCCTTAATCGATCACGTTTTGGCAAAATGCCTTAAAATTAATCAATCTTTTGGCTAAAAGCCTTAAAATCAATCATTTAGGCGACAATCGCCTAAAATCAATCATTTTGGCAATCAAATTGCCTAAATCACTCTTTTTTTGGCTAAAAGCCTTAAAATCAATCTTTTTTGGCAACAATTGCCTAAATCAAATCAATCAATTTTTGGCAAAATGCCTAAACAAAATGCACAAAGCATACACACACTCATGCATAAAGCATCCCCATTCAAAGCCCTCTAAAAGAGGCCTATCGAACTACGTTGACTTTGATCTTCCATTCAAACGGAAGTACGTAGGCACGTTAGGGATTTAACCCCGAGCGGCAAGTCAAAATCACATTTCATTAGTCTAAATCACATTAATCACCCTGCAAAGCATTCATTCATAGGTTAGTTCTTCAGCATGACATAGTCTCGGGATCCATCTCGGGTTTGTAGATCATGCTTTAACATTGGGTTAATTAATCTAGTAATTAGGTTAATTAAAATTGGAGTCAACTTAGGGTTTTTTCCTAGTTTACCCTAAAATAATTAAACAAGGTGGCGACTCACACATCACGTGTATTTCTTCCTTAGTCACATGCATTCACATGCCTATGATGTTTTGGGGAGGGGTTCACAACGGCATTTTAATAAGAAGGTCAAAGACCAAAAACTGGAAGAAGGTTGTTTGGTCCTGAAGGAAATTAGACAGCCAATCATAGACCCACGTGGGAAGTTTCGTCCTCATTGGGCTGGACCCTATGTGCTGAAGAAAATATTATCTGGCGGAGCTGTCATTTTGACTGATTTGGATGGTTTGGAATTCACGAATCCATGTAATTTAGATCAGTTAAAAAGATATTTTGTATAATAAGCATTGCATAATGTAAAAAGAGCTACATTAGACCTGATTCTCCTCGGAAAAAAGAAATTGTGTATCGGAGATATGTAGGCATCCCTCTTTGGGCGCGGTCTAAGTAGTAATGAAAAAAATCATTTCATATTTCATTCTTCTTTGCCAAAAAAAAAAAAAGAAAAAGAAAAAGAGGAAAGAAAAGAGAAAAGAAAAAAAAAAAGAGAAAAACCCGCTAAGTCGAAAACCCGAAAGGGCGGCTTAGCCAAAAGTCGGGGCCCGCTAAGTTGAAAACCCGAAAAGGGCGGCTTAGGCAAAAATTAGAGCTTGAATAAATAAAGTTGGAAAATGCTTGGAAAGCTTAAAAGTCGAAAGACATTCCCAATTAAAGCAATAAAGTCAAACAGTCCGAAGTCAAGCAGAAAGCAAAAGAGTCCAAGAAAAATAAATAAATAATGAAGTCTAAGTCCAAGTCCAAAAAAAAAAACAAAACATACATCCAAAGCCAAAGAACATACATCCAAAATCCAAAGTCAAAGTCCTGAATAAAAAGTCAAAATAAGGGAAAACAACAAAAGTCCAAAAGCCTATAAGAGTCTAGGTGTCCCGTCGCCTCCGTGGGGCAACATCCTCCGAGTCATCCCTAGCTGCTAAACTCTCTCCAGCCTCGCCTGTCCGAGGAGCCAACACAATCTCCTCATCAGTCCCATCAGCATCAACCTGAGCCCAACCCTCAAGTGCACTCAGCAGTGCGGTCCTCCTTGGCCTCTCAATCGGCCAAACAACGGCAATGAACCAGGTCCGATACTCAGGAGAAGTCTGAACACCGGCAGGATTAGGTAAAGGCCTAACCATGTGATGGTCTCTAACCCAAGCCCTAAGGACGGCTCGGGTAACGCCCGGAGTGATGGCTGAATCAGCTGAAGTGCCATCTACAATTGGAACAGTCTGGTCTATCCCCATCTGCCTCAAAACGCGCGAAGCGCAGTACCACGTGCAATGTGTAAGGCCTAGCAGATAAACTTGGGTGTGGTAGAAGCTAACCTGGATGAAGTGGGTGATGTCATACTAGGAAATGTACCACAGTACATCATTTGGACCCAACTCAATCAGCCATGAGGTCCATGTATCAGTGGACGGATGAGTGATCAGGATCCTCCGCATACGATACTGAGAAGGATTGTAAGGCAAGAAAGTAGGAGCAGCAACCACTTGGAGGTGATCCTTTAACCAAACCTGAGTAATGGATCCTTTCTATTACAAAGGAACGAACCAAAAGAAAGAAGAAAAAAGGAAGAGGAAAAGGGGAAATACCTGGAGAATAATCGGAGAGACCGTCCAGTCATCAAAGCCTAAAGCAGCTCTGTCAAGGCTCCTGATAGTCTCTGCCAGCACAATGCCGCCAATGCAACCCATATCCTCCATCTGCCAAATCATGGGGCAGAGTCGCAAATCCCCAAAGCCTGGATCCTTGTTGAATAAGAAACCAGCTAATAAGCAGAAAACCAAAGCCCGCATCCTTAGCCTCATCCGGTCTGGGTCATTGTGAATACTCAAATTTTGAGGCTCAAAGAGCTAGTTTTCCCGGACTGCAAACAATCCGGCCGGACCAAAGGCCATTCGGGAAGTTCACCGGAAGTATGCCAATATGGTACTTGAAATGTCCGGAAAATTACGAGGATTGCACAACTGGTCCCGGAATATTTTTTGGAGGTCCGAAACTCCCGAAAAAGCCTCCGGAACAAACAAAAAAAAAGAGAGAGCACGGGTCGATGTGCCCACCCTCAGGGGCGGGCACGCCCACCTTCAAGAGCGGGCACGCCCACCCTCAAGGGGGCGGGCATGACCACCCTAGAGGGCGGGCACGCCCGCCCTGCCCCAGGCGCGCCCGCCTCCCTGAGGCGGGCACGCCAGCCCTCTAGGGCGGGCGTGCCTGCCTCAGGGGGGCGGGCGTGCCACGCCCGCCCTCAAGGGCGGGCACGCCCGCCTTCCAAGGCGGGCGTGGCACGCTCGCCCTCCAGGGCGGGCAGAACCGCCCTTGGGTTTCTTTTTTCCTATAAAATTGGCCCCGGGACCTCCGTTTTGACTCACTCAGTCTGTGTTGACGGACGCTCCTTCTCCCTCACGCTCCTTGCGATTCTTTACTGCTTTTCTGCATTTTTATTTAGTTTTATTATTTTCTTGCTTTGCTATTTGGCCATTTAAGATTAAATTAATTAATATTCCCTTAACGAGGAGCTTAACCTGGAGTTAAGAAGTGGCCGTCGATTAAATCAGGTACATGAACTAAAACTCTGCCTATTTAATTTTAGCATTTCATACATTCTTCTCTTCTACTCCTAATAATTCTATAACTGCATAAATGCATTCATGACATCTTTAGGCAAATAAACTGCCTCAAATAAATAAGTTTAGGCCAAATGCCCGGTTAATAAATAATCGTGGTATTAAAGGCCTAAATTCGACAATATTGGCTTAAAATACCTAGTTAATTAATAGCTATGGTATAATCGCCTTTATTTCGAACAAATCTAGCTTAAGTCCAATTAATCAATAATTGTGGCTAAAAAGCTTTAATTCAAACACGTTTTTATTGGCAATAAAATTGCCTACATTACAATCCAGTTAATCAATTTTTTGGCAAACACATTGCCTATAAACTAGATTAACTACTTTCAGCGATAAAACGCTTAAATCAATTCTTTGGCAAAATGCCTAAAATTAATCAACTTATTTTGGCTAAAAGCCTTAAATCAATCATTTTGGTGACGTTCAAACGGAAGTACGTAGGCACGTTTGGGATCTAACCCCGAGCGACAAGTCAAAATCACATTTCATTGGTCTAAATCACATTAATCACCCTGCAAAGCATTCATTCATGGTTAGTTCATCAACATGACATAGTCTCGGGATCCACCTTGGGTTCGTAGACCATGCCTTAACATTGGGATAATTAATCTAGTAATTAGGTTAATTAAAATTGGAGTCACTTAGGGTTTTTTCCTAGTTTACCCTAAAATAATTAAACAAGGTGGCGACTCATACATTCACGTGTATTTCTGCCCTTAGCCACATGCATTCATTATGCTATGATAGTTGGGGTGGGGGTTCACAGTCATCTGGTCGAGTCTCTGAAGATTCATCAATCAGTGATAGTAGAATTACCTTCTGGTCATCCACAACCATGGCCCTAGCCTATGGCCGGCTGAACTAGAATAGACTTTCAAACAATCGTACCTCCCCAAATTGATCTTTTCTACCTTGGAGAGACTCTTAGTCCAATTGTGCATGCTAATAAAACAGTAAGTGTAGAAACATAAAAAAAAATTCCCAATTTGGCCCCAAAGGCCCAAAAATGTCCAATTTGGCCACAAAGGCCCAGAAGTTCACATTTTGGCCCCTAAGGCCCAAAAATTCTCAATTTGGCCCCAAAGGCCCAAAAATGCCCAATTTGGCCACAAAGGCCCAGAAGTTCACATTTTGGCCCCTAAGGCCCAAAAATTCTCAATTTGGCCCCAAAGGCCCAAAAATTCTCAATTTGGCCCCAAAGGCCCAAAAAACAATTTTTGACATTTTGGCCCCTAAGGCCCAAAAATTCGCAATTTGGCCACAAAGGCCCAAAAATTCTCAATTTGGCCCTAAGGCCCAAAAAAATTTCACATTTTGGCCCCTAAGGCCTAAAAATTCGCAATTTGGCCACAAAGGCCCAAAAATTTCCAATTTGGCCTCAAAGGCCCAAAAATGCCCAATTTGACCACAAAGGCCCAAAAATTCACATTTTGGCCCCTAAGGCACAAAAAAATAAATAAAATGAAAAATGAGAATTTTAGCTATTTATAAGGAAATGGCCAAAAGGCAGGTCTTCTGGACGCGTCCGCTTTTCGCCTTCAAAATTTGTTTTTCAGACAACCACCGACGCCCATAAATCCCTTTTATGGTTGCCAGTGGGGGGCAACTGTGAATACTCAAATTTTGAGGCTCAAAAAGCATGTTTTCTGTAACACCCGCAGCCCAATCCCAAAAGACCCGACGGTGGATGCCACATTCGGTGCCGGAGGCACCTTCCTAACCGACATATAAATCATACAACCATATTATGAATTAGAAGTGACTTAGTATTCACAAGTTTAGCAAGTAATAATATTTTGTTTTGAAAATGATTTGGGAGAGTCCTATAGAAAAACTGCAAGAGTTTCCCCTAAAAATAGAAGTTGCCAAACATATGAATACAAAGCACTCCCAAATTCAAACTCCAAACCCCATCAAACTCCAATAACAACACAATAGCACTTCTATAATTTCATAACTACATAATTCCTCAATAACATTTTAATATTCGTCACTTAAATACATTCCTTATATACATATATATAATATTTTATATCCAAACATTAAATAAAGTCTCATGCTTATCTCCAAATATATACACCAAACTAATTTATCATTACATGCTTAAGTTATAATTCAAATAACATAATCTCCGAAAAGGTAATAATTATACATGCCATGATTCTTAAGTACATCAAACTAATTCTACCACTACTAAAATAGTCTCTTCTGTTCTAAAGCTACTCTTCTGATCTTCAAGTAGCAACCACGTACTTCAACCTGCGCGTGATAAAAATCAACGCGCTGAGTATAAAACTCAGTGGTGCTCATAAATGACAAACTTACAAATGTTGCATTGGCACACACTTAAAATAGAAATTTTCATCAAAAGAACATACATTTACATTTATAACAAAAGAAATATCAAATAAACTTATAATTAATAACATAAGTAATTTAATTCTTTCAAATCATAAATTCATTACTTGGACATTTATTATACCAATACACATACTATTTATTTTAAAACCATGCACCGAAATATCATGTTGTGAAAATTCATTTGATAACATAATCATTTATTTCCAAACTAAGGTTTACTGAAATATTATAATCTCATTCATTTAAGTGCCTTAAAAATATTTTCCAATGGCTCGCATACACTTAGGAGAAAGAGAAGTAGATAGGTTTTCATAACTTTTTCATAATGGCCTTAGGTCGCCAACCTTTTCATAACATATAGAGCGCGTCCGCCCTAACATAAGACACCCACGTACCTAGCATATGATCATAGCTTCTTATCATAATGGCATCAAATGTCGAGCATGCTCATCATACATAAAATCAAACCATGCATCAAATTCACACCAAGTATATTAGAGCCCAAAATCCTTGTTTTAATTCTTAATTCATAACACTTCTCATAAAACTTGTCTTATGCTTTAGTCTTCTTAAATTCATAATGTCAGCTTACTTTACAAAGTCAATAACTCATGAAAAATTCATATTTAAACAAAATTACTTAATTTAGAAAATTTCTTATCATATGAAATCATATATGTAAGCTTACTTTAGAACTTAAGTAACTCATAAAAAAACTTCATACTTAAACATAATTACTTAATATAGGAAATTTCTCATAAATTCCTTTTCTTTTAAAACTTTCTTAAAGTCATAATGAAATGTAGCATAAGTAATTTCTTATCATATCACATCATACTTTTCTTATTCAAAATTCAAAGAACATACACCTTAAATACCCATTTTTTTTACGAACATACACCTTAAACACTTTTCAAACTTATGTCTTATTTGTGTCAAATAAATTTTAAAGTATACAAAGAATCAAGAGAACTTCATCACACATGATTCATACCTACCTTTATCCAAATAAACCTATGATTCAAGACATAGAAAATTTCCAGCATTAATATAACCTTGATCTTTGCTGGGTTTCTAAGACATAACTTGAGTTCTAGATCTCCAAATTGAGTGAAGTTTGATTCATTAGAAAGATAAGACAAAAGTCTACAAATGTTATCAAGGGACAACAGCCCAGATCAATCTGTAAGATGGTGAAAAAAGGCTAGGAACACAAACTAATAGTCCAGACCTGATTCAGCAGAACTAATTCCAATGTTTATCAAATTCCTACTTATCCAGACGCTCAAATCAAACCAATCCAAAACCAGAGAAGTCTCAAGACACAGGGCAACAATGCTCATGAAGAACTCAGAACATAATATTACCATTATAGTGGTCAAAATGGGCACTCAATTCAGTGATACCTGTGGCCCGTCATAACAGAGTCAGTTTAGGTGTTTTAGCCATAAGTTGAGCTATACATATCCAAATTGGACACAAGAGGATGGGTTGGAAATCTAAGAGGTAGACCTACAACTATTATGAAGGACTCAGACACAAATGGAAACTAGAAAGGATCGAAACACAGTCCTTAATCTCACTCAATATCACTTTTTGTTTTTTTCCAGTTTCAGCTTACTTAAAGCATATACAAGGTAGAGATGTCTACCACATACTCCATACTCATCAAACATCATCTTAACAGCATAAAGTAACAAAGAATAATAAGAAAACTTAAGCCCTTTTTCATCAATAGGTTCTGCCACTCTTGGAAAATGAAGAATAAAATATTTTTCTCATCAATTGAACATATAGACATGCTTAGAAATCTCCCAAGAACACATTTATACCACCAAAGTTCAATAATCAAATTATTTCATATAAAATTCCCCATTGTCACAAAATAGTATAAACTTCACAAAATCAAAAATTTAAACAAGGTAAGAGTGTTTATGAACACTTACCTTAAAAATCAAGCTTGGAACACCCAAAAATCACCAAATCAAACCTTAGTCTTGCCTTTATCCAACTTAGATAGCTCACCTTGTACTAACAAAAGAAAATCCTCAAATAAACTCAAAACCCAAACCAAAAGGCATAGAAAAATGCTATGAGAATGAAAGGATCCAAAATCCCTAATTAATTCCATAAATCAAACTCAAAATCACAAAATCTACTTACTTGAACTTTAGCTAAAACTCAAAAATTCTTCAAATCCTTAAGCTCCAATACAATGAATAATCTTGAATCTTCAAGAAGAATGTCTTGGATTGAGTTCATATGGTCTAGTTAGAGTGATTTCTTGTGAGAAATTGAAAACAATAAGGGAAGAAATGAGAGGGTAAGTTTCGGCCAAGGAAGAGAAGAAAGAAAGAAATTCACGTTGAAGAGAGGAAAAAGAAGGGAAAGTGGTTGCTCAAATAATTGAGCAACAAGGGTATTTTAGTCTTTACTCTACATTGGATGGCTAAGATTAAGTCATGTCAATGGTAATCTAATCCAATGGCTAAAAATATTCTCCAATGTATTTCCTTCAAAATATTATTTATCTTCACAAAAATTCTCAAATTGAATCCTTCAAATAATTCCTCTAATTTCCTTAATTAATATAACACCATCTCAAGTTTACTCTATAACAATAATTTTTCTCATTTCCTTAATTAATATAACACCATAATTCACTATTCACTAATTATCTAAATTCTCCAAAAATATTCATTACTTACTTTCTACCCATAAAAATCATGTATGCATACTCCAAAAATATTAAATAAAATATAATACATAGATAGTAATTTTTCTGGACCAAAATAATATCAATGTCCGGACTGGTAGTACTATTCACAGACCGGTGGTACTATTCATAGACTGATAAATCACTATCCATCCATAGTTAATTGTACTCAATATCTACCTCGGGTCTAATTAAAATATTATGCCTCTCTCTGTAGTACCATTCATGACCCGATAAAATAATACCATATAAGATTCAAAAATTTTTGGGGCGTTACATTTTCCAGGACTGCAAACAGTCCGGTCGGACCGGACGCCATTTAGAAAGTTCACCGAAAGTATGCCAATATGGTACTTGAAACGTTCGGAAAATTACGAGGATCGCAGAACTGGTCCCGGAATATTTTTTGGAGGTACGAAACTCCCGAAAAAGCCTTTGGAAGGAAAAACTAGAAAGTGGACAAGCCACGGCGGCGGAGGCCACCGGCAAGGGCGGCGGCGGCCGCCCTCCAGCCTGGATTTTCCCTATAAATAAAGTCCCGGTGCGACTTTTTTATTCACTCAGTCTGTGTTGACGGACGCTCTCTTCTCCCCTACGCTCCTTGCGGTTCTTTTACTGCTTTTTCTGCATTTAGTGTAGGCTTTTATTCTGCTGTTGTGATACTTGGTCACTTAATTAAATTAATTCTAATTAATATTCCCCAAACGAGGAGCTTAATCTGGAGTTATCAAGCTGAAGCTAAGAAGCGGCCGTCGATTAACTCAGGTAATAACGAAACCCTGCCTATTTAATTTCAGCATTTCATGCATATTTCTCTTCTACTCCTAATTCTACAACCGCATTCACACCATCATCATCATTTTGGAAAATAAATTGCCTTAAGTGAATAAGTTTAGGCTAAGATGCCCGGTTAATCAATAATCGTGGTATTCATGCCAAACTCCGAACATACTGGCTAAAGTATCTAGTCAATTAATGACTATGGTATAATCGCCTTTATTTCGAACAGTTCGGCTTAAGTCCAATTAATCAATAATTGTGGCTAAATGGCCTTAATTAAACACGTTTTTTGGCAATAAATTGCCTATATTGCAATTCAATTGATCACTTTTGGCAAACAAATTGCCTATAAGTAGATTAATCATTTTTTAGCGACAAATCGCTTAAATCGAAGCTTTGGCAAAATGCCTTGAATTAATCAATCTTTTGGCTAAAAGCCTTAAATCACTCATTTTGGCGACAATCGCCCAATCAACACTTTTGGCAAACAAATTGCCTAAATCAACTCATTTTTGGCTAAAAGCCTTCAAATAATCAATTTTGGCGACAATCGCCTAAATCACATCAAGTTTTGGCAACAATTGCCTAAATCAATCTTTTTGGCTAAAAGCCTCAAATGAACACTTTTGGCAACAAATGCCTAATCAAATCAATCAATTCTTTGGCAGAATGCCTAAACAAAATGCACAAAGCATACACACACTCATGCATTAAGCATACCCATTCAAAGCCCTTTAAAAAAGGCCTATCGAACTACGTTGACTTTGATCTTCCATTCAAACGGAAGTACGTAGGCACGTTTGGGATTTAACCCCGAGCGGCAAGTCGAAATCACTTAAACATTTCATTGGTCCACTTACCTTGCAAAGCATTCATTCATTGGTTAGTTCATCAACATGACATGGTCTCGGGATCCACCTCGGGTTCATAGATTGTGCCTTAAACATTGGGCTAATTAATCTAGTAATTAGGTTAATTAAAATTGGAGTCAACTTAGGGTTCTTTCCTAGTTTACCCTAAAATAATTAAACAAAGTGGCGACTCACACATTCACGTGCATTTCTGCCCTTAGTCATATGCATTATATGCCTATTTCTGGGGGAGGGGTTCACACTCAGATGAGGCGAACTCACATGGAGAAGCAGGCGGTGAAGGAGGTGGAGGAGCAGTGGAGGATCGTGCGATTGGGCGTTTTCTAGCGGCGACTGAGGATGCGAGTCTACTATGCTTGTATCTAGGAGGCATGATTGAGGATGAGGGTATGAAAATTTGGTGTGGAAGGTGTAACACCCGCCGCCCAATCCTGAAAGACCCGACGGTGGATGCCACATTCGGTGCTGGAGGCACCGTCCTAACCTCCATATAAATCAATTTCCATATTATGAATTAGAAGTGATTGAGTATTCACAAGTTTAGCAAGTAATAATATTTTGTTTTGAAAATGATTTGGGAGAGTCCTACAGAAAAACTGCAAGAGTTTCCCCTAAAAATAGAAGTTGCCAAACATATGAATACAAAGCACTCCCAAATTCAAACTCCAAACCCCATCAAACTCCAATAACAACACAATAGCACTTCTATATTTTCATAACTACATAATTCCTCAATAACATTTTAATAATCATCACTTAAATACATTCAGTATATGAATCTTATGCTTATCTCCGAATATATATACACCAACATAATTGCTAATTACATGCTTAAGTTATAATGCAAATAACACAATCTCCGAAAATATAATACTTATACATGCCATAATTCTTAATTACATAAATTTCAATCTACTACTACCACAATAGTCACTTCTGCTCTGATGCTACTCTTCTAGTCTTCAAGCAGCAACCACAGTCTTTAACCTGCGCGTGATAAAAATCGACGCGCTGAGTATAAAACTCAGTGGTGCTCATAATTCACATACTTACTAAAGTTGCGATGACAACTTACTTAAAACACAAATTACATAAAATCATTAAATTTCCACAGACATTTACATTTATAGCAAAAGAAATATCAAATAAACTATTAATTAATAACATAAAGAAATATCAAATTACATTTACATTTATTAAATCATTACTTGCACATTTATTATACCAATACACATGTACCTGAATATCATGCTTTGAAAATTCATTTGATAACATAATCATTAATTTCCAAAGTAAGGTTTACTAAAATAATATGATCTCATTCGTTTAATTCAAATACTTTGAAAGCAATAAGACGATTATAAATACAAATATGTTCATTCTTTAGTTAAGGCTCGTACTAATACAGAATGAACATAAGCAGATTTGACCGTGGCCTATGAAAGCACCACCGTGGCCTATGAAAGCACCACCCCCATCACACAATCGTGGCCTATGAAAGCACCACCGTGGCCTATGAAAGCACCACCCCCATCACACAATCATGGCCTATGAAAGCACCACCGTGGCCTATGAAAGCACCACCCCCATCACACAATCGTGGCCTGTGAAAGCACCACCGTGGCCTATGAAAGCATCACCCGCATCATACAAATAAGCGCGTCCACCTATTTATAAGGGCTGATAACCCTAGCATATGATCATAGCTTCACGTAACAAAATCAATCTCATCATACCACGTTTCAATCATGTATAGTAGAGCCCAAATCAAAATCATTCTTTCACAAAATTAATAATTCTTCAATCATTCTTTCACAAAACTCTTCATTTCTTAATACCCATCATTTCAAAATTTCTCAACTTACAACTTACAAAAATTACCACATTCTTCAAAGGAAATATTGAAAATATATATATATATATATAGATATATATACTTAATATAGGAAAATTTCTCATAAATTCCTTTTCTTTTAAAACTTTCTTAACATCATAATGAAATTTATCATAAGAAACTTCTTATCATACTTATACCATAAAAAAAATAATTAAGTAAGCCTTACCACCCTAGAGTGGTTTGGCCTCTTAATGAAAACCAAGGGGAGGAATTTCCTTCTCCAACCAAGCATACTAACATAACTCTTATGCACCAAGGTATCCATTTCTATCCTCATCATGCATTATCTAAACTAATTCCACACTTTATTCCAAAATTTCCAACAATTTTTTCGATTTATATCCATTTAAACATATCCACAATACCACTTTTCAACCTTATATCTTATTTTTGTCAAATCAATCCTCAAGCATACAAATAATCAAGAGAACCTCATCACACATGATTCATACATACATTTATCCAAATAAACCTATGAGTCAAGGCATAGGAAATTTCCAGCATTAAAATATCCTTGACCTTTGCTGTGTTTTTAAGACATAACTTGAGTTATAGGTCTCCAAATTGAATGGAATTAGATTCATTAGAAAGCTAAGACAAAAGTATAGAAATGTTATGAAGGGGCCACAGCCTAGATCAATGTGTAAGGTGGCAAACAGAAGCTAGGAACACAGACCAATAGTCCAGACCCGATTCCGCAGAACTAAGTCCAATGTTTATTAAATTCCTACTTAACCAAACACTCAAATTAAACCAATCCAAAACCATAGAAGTCTTAAGACACAGGGAAACAACTTTCATGAAGAACTCAGAACCTAATCTTGTCATTATAGTGGTCAAAATGGGCACTCAATTCAATGATGCATATGGCCCGACATAACAGAGTCAGTTTGGGTATTTCAATCATAATTTGAGCTATATATCTCCAAATTGGACACAAGAGGATGGGTTGGAAAGCTAAGAAGTATACCTACAACTTTCATGAAGGACTCAGGCACAAATGAAAAATAGAAATGGTCGAAAACTAGTCCTTAATTTCACCCAATAACACTGTTTCCCAAATTCAGTTTTCTTCCACCATGAAAAGAACATAAACAACAAAGATACAAGGTAGAGATTTCTACCACATACTAAATACTCATCAAACATCATCCTAAGAGCATAAACCAACAAGGAATAATAAGAAAACTTAAGGCCTTATTCATCAATAGATTCTGCCACTCTTGGAAGATGAAGAAGAAAATGTTTTCCTCATCAATTCAACATATAGGCATGCTTAGAAATCTCCCAAGAACACATTTATACCACCAAAATTCAATAATCAAATCATTTCATATAAAATTCCCAATTGTCACAAAATAGTATAAACTTCACAAAATCAAAAAGTTTAACAAACTAATTGTGTTTATGAACACTAACCTTTAAAACAAGCTTTAACAAGCTTTAATCAAAGCTTCTCAAGCTTTGGTCTTGCCCTTATCTTTGTTAGAAGGCTCTCCACCCTTTGACCCAAGTAGAAAAATCACCAAATTCCTTGAAATTAGTCACCAAATATTACTTCTCTAGCTTCACTCTCTAAGATTAATTACTTAAATCAAGTTGGATGGGTGAATTTGATGTGTTTACTAAGTAAGAATTGAAGAAAATGAAGAAGAAGAAGAAGAAGGAGGAGGAGGAGAAGGAGGAGACGTGTAGAGAAGAAGAAGGACAAATTTTGTTGCTCAATAATTGATGGTTGCCTTTAGTAAAGCAACTAAGGGGTATTTTGGTCTTTTCCCCAAATTGGATGGCTAAGATTAAGTCACTACTAATCTAATGGCTCCAAATATTCTCCAATGAAATTCCTTCAAAATATTATATATCTCCACAAAACTCTCTCATTTATTCCATAAAAATAATTCCTCCAATTTCCTTAATTAATAAAGCATCATAATTCACTATTCACTAATTTTCTAAATGCTCCAAAAATATTCATTACTTACTTTCTACCCATAAAAATCATGCATACATACTCTAAAAATATTAAAGAAAATATTAAACATATATAATAATTTTTCCGGACCAAAATAATACCGACTCCCGGACCGATAGTACTATTCACAGACCGGTTGTACTATTCACAGACCGGTAAATCACTATCCATTCATAGTTAATTATACTCAATATCTTTCTCGGGTCTAAATAAAATATTATCCCCCTCTCTGTAGCACCATTCATGACCCGATAAAATAATATCATTTTAAGATTTGAAAATTTTAGGGCATTACAGAAGGTGTTGGATTTGAAAGAAAAGGGAGAAAAAGAGAGAAAATTTGGGAGAGGAGGAGTTGACGGCTAGGGCGTGCGAGAGAGAAAGGAGGACAGTTAAGGCGTGCTCTTTAAATAGGGGCGCCATTTAATGCGCAGGTCTGATCGTGGCACGGCCATGCTAATTGGCACGGTCTGACCGTGCGCGCTATTCTGGTCTGTAAGGCGGTGCGGGCACGGGCGTGCGACTAAGCACGGCTCGGGCGTGCTTGCTACTGACCTGTAAGAGAAAAATGGAGCGTACCTGGCACGGGCGTGCTGCTAGACATGGCCTGGGCGTGCTCTCCTCTGCCTCTCAAGTTGATATTTTTCCTCGCAGATAGCACAGGCGTGCTATCCGGCACGCTTGGGGCGTGCTTGTCCCTGACTCTCCACGAGTTTTCTCCTTTCCTGACACACGGGCGTGTTGCAGGGTACGCCTGGGCATTTTGAGGTCTTGCTTCATGGCACGGCCGTGCTAAGTGACACGGCCAGGGCGTGCTTTCTTCTGGATTTTAACTTGCTCCTAAAAAAAAAATTTAACTAAAATAAAAGAACAATTACGGAGAAAATTGGGAAATTTTATAACAGAAATAAAAGAAATAAATGGAATGAAAATTTAAAAAGAAAATAATATGGGTTGTCTCCCACAAGCGCTTTTGTTTAACGTCGTTAAGCTCGACGCATTCAACCCAGTTCAGGTTAAATGAGACTGATGGTACTCTTGATGGGATCAAAGTTGTCATTTTGATAAACCTTCAAACGTTGAGCATTAACTTTGAAGCTTCGGTTTGACTTACCATCCACTATTTCAATGGCTCCATGAGGAAAGATTTCCTTGATTGTGAATGGACCGGACCATCTAGAGCGCAACTTACCAGGGAATAGGTGGAGTCTAGAGTTATAGAGCAATACCTGCTAGCCTACCTTCAGATTCCTCATGATAATATGCTTAACGTGCCATTGTTTGGTGCGATCTTTATATATTTTGGCACTCTCATAAGCATGGAGGCGCATTTCATCCATCATATTCAGTTGTAGCAATCGTTTTTGACCAACTTCCTTTGCATTGAAGTTAAGAAATTGAATTGCCCAGAACGCCTTATGTTCTAACTCAACAGGAAGATGACAAGCCTTACCGTAAAGCATGCGATATGGAGACATACCTATAGGTGTCTTGAATGCAGTTCTATAGGCCCATAGAGCATCGTCTAGCTTTTTTGACCAATCCTTCCTTGATTGTCCAACAGTTGTTTCCAGGATCTTTTTGATTTCTCTGTTTGTGACCTCTACTTGTCCACTTGTTTGAGGATGATATGGAGTACCTACACGATGAGTAACACCATATTTTGCAAGAAGGGAATCTAAATATCTATTGAAAAAATGCTTATCTCTTCGTCCGTGATTATTGCCCTGGGAGTGCCGTGACGTGTAAAAATATTTTTCTTGATAAAGTTAATTACACTTTTGGCATCATTACTTGGAAGAGCAACAGCCTCTGCCCACTTTGACACATAGTCCACCGCCACTAGAATGTATTGGTTGGAGTATGATGGTGGAAAAGGTCCCATGAAGTCCAGACCCCAAACATCGAAGATTTCGACTTCAAGGATGCTATTTAAGGGCATCTCATGTCTCTTCGAAATGTTACCTAACCTTTGACAACGATCACAAAGACGAACATAGTTAAAAGCATCTTTAAATAGATTAGGCCAATAGAAACCGCTTTCCAATATGCGTGCTGCTGTCTTGCTTGCTCCAAAATGCCCTCCACATTCCATTGAATGGCAGAATTTAAGGACACTTTCTATTTCACTTTCCGGTATACATCGCCGAAATAGTTGATCACTACAGTATTTGAACAAAAAGGGCTCCTCCCAATAATAGTATTTGATATCATGGAAAAACTTTTTCTTTTGTTGATAAGAAAAGTTGGGAGGAGATATTTTACAAACAAGGTAGTTAACTATATCAGCATACCAGGGGGCTTGTGTATTTGCTAACAGTAGAAGTTGTTCATGGCGAAAGTCTTCATTAATTTGTAACTCTGTTGTATCTTCTTCCCCCAATTCTAGCTTAGAAAGGTGGTCAGCCACAAGATTCTCGGTTCCCTTTTTGTCGCGAATTTCTAGATCAAATTCCTGCAATAAAAGCACCCAGCGAATTAGTCTCGGTTTTGCATCTTTCTTTTCTAGCAAATATTTGATGGCTGAGTGATCTGTGTAAGCTATTGTTTTAGCTCCAATTAAATAAGCCCTGAATTTGTCAAAAGCAAAAACAATAGCTAACAATTCTTTTTCAGTAGTTGCATAATTTAATTGCACATCATTTAATGTGCGACTAGCATAATAGATAATATGCAACTTCTTTTCCTTTCTTTGCCCGAGAACTGCTCCGATAGCATGATCACTAGCATCACACATAAGTTCAAAGGGAAGAGTCCAGTCTAGTGTTGTGATGATAGGTGCTGAGATCAATTCCTTCTTTAACCTGTTAAAAGCATCTAAACACTCTTTGTCAAAATCAAAAGCAACATCTTTAACTAATAAATTACAAAGAGGTTTTGTGATTTTCAAGAAGTCCTTGATAAACCTTCTATAGAATCCTGCATGACCAAGGAAGCTCCTTATTCCTTTCACTGAGTTAGGAGGAGGTAGTTTTTCAATTACCTCGATTTTGGCTTTGTCTACTTCAATCCCTTTTTGAGAGATCTTATGCCCTAAGACAATACCTTCACTAACCATGAAGTGACACTTTTCCCAATTTAAGACGAGGTTAGTGTCCTCGCATCGCTATATTACTAAGGATAAATTATAAAGACATGCATCGAAAGAGGAACCAAATACAAAGAAGTCATCCATAAATATTTCAATAAAATTCTCTACCATATCAGAAAAGATGGACATCATGCATCTTTGAAAGGTTGCAGGGGCATTGCATAATCCAAAAGGCATTCTCCTATAGGCAAAAGTGCCATAAGGACAGGTGAAAGTAGTTTTCTCTTGGTCTTCAGGAGCAATAGGTATCTGAAAGTATCCTAAATAACCATCTAAGAAACAATAAAAAGGATAACCTGCAAGTCTTTCAAGCATTGGATCAATAAAGGGTAGGGGAAAGTGGTCCTTGCGTGTTGCTTTGTTTAGTTTTCTGTAATCTATGCACACACGCCAACCTGTGACTGTTCTAGTGGGGATTAATTCATTGTTTTCATTAGAGATAACAGTCATACCTCCCTTCTTTGGAACAACTTGGACAGGACTTACCCAACTACTGTCGAAAATTGGATAAATAATACCAGCATCTAGGAGTTTTATGATTTCAGCCTTGACTACCTCCTTCATGTTTGGATTCAATCGCCTTTGATGCTCGATTGAAGGTTTGTAGTCTTCTTCCATCAGTATTTTATGCATACATATACTCGGGCTTATTCCTTGTAGATCTGAAATTGACCATCCTAGTGCCTTCTTATGCTTTCGAAGAACCTGCAACAACCTTTCCTCCTGATCAAGCGTTAAGTGAGAAGAAATAATAACAGGAAAAGAATGATTCTCACCTAAGAATGCATGTTTTAAATGAGGTGGGAGTTCTTTTAGTTCTTGCTTAGGAGGCTCACTTTCTTTCTCATTCATAATGCTCGATTCATTAATGTCATCTTTAGTATGCAAAGTGTTTTCCACACATTCATCAACAACATCAATTCGAAAACAATCACCATAGTCCATAGGAAGTTTACAAGATTTAAGAACGTCAAAGACAATTTCTTCCTGCCCAACCCTTAGAGTTAACTTACCTTCATAAACATCAATTAATGCTCTTGCAGTTGCAAGAAAAGGGCTTCCAAGGATTAAAGATCCTTTCCTGTCTTCATCAATGTCAAGAATAACAAAATCAATAGGAAAGATGAATGTACCTACCTTTACAAGCACGTCTTCTACAATCCCTCTAGGATATTTTATTGATCGATCCGCTAATTGTAAAGACATCCTTGTTGGTCTGAGCTCTCCCATGCCTAGCATCTTAAAAACTTCATAAGACATAAGATTAATGCTAGCACCTAAATCTGCCAAAGCCTTTTCAAAATCAAGATTACCAATATTGCAAGGAATAGAAAAACTTCCTGGATCTTTTAACTTTGGAGGTAGTTTATTTTGAATAATTGCACTGCACTCCTCAGTTAACATTACCGTTCCTTGATCGTCGATTCTTCGTTTCTTGCTCAGGATTTCTTTTAGGAATTTTGCATAGCTAGGCATTTGAGCAAGAGCTTCAGCAAAAGGAATATTGATTTGAAGCTTTTTAAATACATCCAGAAACTTGAGGAAGCTCTTGTCGTCTTGTGCTTTCTTTAATCTTTGTGGAAAGGGAACGGGTGGAACATAGGGTTTTACCTTTTCTTGTTCTTCTAGGTCAATGATGGGCTCCTTTGGCTGCTCTTTTTCCTCCTTTTCTTTCCTTGGTGGTTCTTCTAATTGTTTACCACTTCTCAAGGTGATAGCCTGCACTTGTTCTTTAGGATTTTTTTCAGTATTGCTAGGTAACGTACCTTGAGGTCGAGATGCCATCATGTTTGCAAATTGTCCTAGCTGAATCTCCAAATTTCTTATTGCAGCCTGCTGGATTTTATGGTTTTCTCTGGTTTCGTTCATGAAATCCATGTGTGATTTAGAAAGGGCAGTGAGGAGGTCATCATGAGATTTCTTTTCTTGAGGAAGAAAACCTGGTGGTGCGTTCAAGGCATTGTTAGGATTACCATAGGATAGATTAGGATGGTTCCTAAATCTGTTATCATATGAGTTAGAGTAAGGGTAATTCTTCCTTCCTTGATTCATCACATAATTTACTTGCTCCAAGGTTTGTGGATTCAAAGAGTCCATCATGCATTCTCCAATTCCATGTTGTCCATTGCACCTATCACAAACTTGCATAATAGAATTCACAAGATTAGTAGTTAACATGTCTAGTTTTCTTACCATGTTATCTACCTTTGCATTAAGTGCTATAATGGCGTCTATTTCATAGACTCCTGCATTCCTCTTCCTTTCGAAATTGTTTTGGTAATGGCTGTTGCATGCCATCTCCTCTATTAACTCATATGCTTCATCAATACCCTTTTTCTCAAAGGATCCACCTGCAGCTGCATCTAAAGTGATTTTGATATTAGGAGATAATGCATTATAAAAAGTTTGTACCTGTAACCACTTAGGTAAACTGTGATGGGGGCACTTCCTCAACAAATCCTTGAATCTTTCCCAAGCTTCATACAAGCTCTCTTGATCATGATGAGCAAATGTCATTATCTCATTGCGCAGCTTTGTGGTTTTTGAGGATGAAAAGAATTTTGCTAAGAACTTTTGAGCTAATTCGTCCCATGTTGTGAAACTTCCAGCGGGACATGACTGTAACCCAGGATCTTGCTTTATCCCTAAGAGTGAAAGGGAAAAGTCTTAATTTAATTGCATCTTCGGAAATACCATTCTATTTGAAAGTATCACAAATTTCCAGGAAATTTGTGATATGGGCATTAGGATCTTCACTAGGCAAACCCCCATATTGGATCGAGGTGGAGAGCATTTGGATAATTGCGGGTTTAATCTCAAAATTATTAGCTTCCACCCTAGGTTTTGTAATGCTCGAGGTTGTCCCATTCAAATTAGGTGTTGTGTAATCTCGCAAGGTACGGACCGGATGTTGAAGTGGAGGTCCGATTAAGTTTTCGTTTTCGTTAGCCATGTGTGCTTGTTGCTCGGGTTTTATTTCTCATGCTCTTCTTGCAGCATTGTGCCTACGATAAGTTCTTTCAATTTCTGGATCAAAGACTAGAGGTTCGGTCCTTCTCGATCTTCTTTGCATAAAACACCTGAAATAATTCTTAAGGAAAAGTTAAATAAAAATAAAAGAATGTCTAAATTAACAATAGGTAATTAGTATTGATATTGATAACGCCAATCCCCGGCAACGGCGCCAAAAACTTGACAGTGATTTTCGCAAGTGTACGAAATTGCAACAAGTAATATAGAGTGAAGAAGTATCGTATCCACAGGGATTGTATATCAAGTACCAAAATTATGTTAACTTATTATTATTTAAACGACAATAGGAGAGATGTGTTATAAGGAAAATAAATTTGAAAATAAAAACAGAAATAGATCAAGCAACAAAATTTAGATGAAAAGAAATCAGGGATTTAAACTACTAAGGAATTTGATTTCACTTAATTCTATCCAGTTTATGTTATTAGTTTATTAATCAATTTTAATTGTTCGAGTAGGAGAAACAACCCTGAAATCACTAACAAGCTCTCCTGATGTATTGTTAGCTATACTAATCTTAGTTTAATTACCTATCTTTCAATAGCGAAATCAAACATAAATTAAATCATTGAGTTTTGTGATTGCTTTGTGAATTCATAACTTAAGGTCATTAACTTATGAAAACCCCCCTTGAGTCAAATCATATAGCTTCCGCATCAAGTTATTATTCTCAAGTAATTTATTATCTTTTTCATATCAAAAGCCCTTCTCCCGACAGTGATTAATGAAATAGTTCAATCTAGGGGAAGAATTCTGCTTGGAAGCTTTAAGCTTAATAATAAATTATAACAAGAACAATGAAAAACAAATCTAATATTATAAACTGGAATCGAATTAAGTTACATCAAATCTCTAGTATAAGAGTTTAGCTAGACATAGTAATTAAATAAAACTCAGTAATACTTGAATCAATCTTCATAATCAGTAACAAATAATGAAAAGAAAAACAAGATTAAGAGTTTAGAGATAAAAACTAGGTAACATCTATGTGGATGACTTCCTTGAATCTTGGTACAAATCTTGATGCTTGAGATCCTTAAGAGAGAGAGAGAACTATCCAGAAAAACTACTCCAAAAATGAGATACCCAATAATGAAAAACTCCCATCTTTATATAGAGCTCCTGAAGGCAAATCTGACTCCATTTAGGAAATAGAATCCTTATTAAGTACAAAATCTTCTATGACTGTTTAGGCCTTGGATTTCTTCTTAGTTAGGACTCCTTTCTCTTCCAAAATAGGTCTAGGTCTTGTTTAGTTCGTTAAGGAAACACTCCGAGGTGGGCCCATTTGAGAAAAGGATTGATTTGCGTTTTTAGTTCACGCCAGTTCTGCCTTCGAAGCACGGGCGTGCTATGATGCATGGCCTGGGCGTGCTCAGGTATGGAAGTTTGGTTGGCTGGGCATGGGCCATGATATGCAACACGCCCCAGAGGGATCTTTGTGGCACGGGTGTGCTATTTTTAGCACAGGCTAGGCGTGCTTGTCTCTGTCCTTCCCAGCTAAATCATGTCATTAGCGTGCTAGACTAGCACGCCCTGAGTTTCTTCTGGGCACGGCCGTGCCTTCTAGCACGGTTCAGGGCGTGATCACTTCTGACTCTCCCTTGATTTTCCTTAGTTTTTAGCACGGGTGTGCTTTTTAGCATGGGCTGGGTGTGCTGGAGGCTGAGTATTTTGCCTTGTAATGCCTTTTTCTATGCCAAAACCCTGCAAATTTCTCTTAGATCAAGCAGGTTATGATTCAAGGAAGCTTTAAACAAAATTATACTAAAATGAATTTAAAAACAAATCAAAGTGATAAAATTTACTAGAATTCTAATAAAAAAACTATACTAAAAATACTATAAAACTAACTCCTATCAAAGTTTTCCATTCTAGTTTTCCAATAAGAGTAATTAGAACCATTGAACAAAGGAGGTCTAGAAACAGATTGACCTTCTAAAGAAGTAAGAGGAAGTGGGGTTGCCATGGGATCTTATCTCTTAAGTTGTTAAGCTTACGTAAGTCAAGAGCCAAAGCTATGATACCAGATTGTGGGTCCCGTATATGTATGGCACAACCCAAGAGGGGGGTGAATTGGGTTTTCTAAAAATATAAATTTTAGATTTTAAGAACAGATTATAGAATTCTAAGTACAGCGGAAAAATAAAGAACTTGTGAGAATAGATTATGGATTAGAACATACTCATAATGTTCTATTCATGAAAAATAGAAAGACTATGCAAAGTGCAGCTATTAATTAGAACTGCTTTACAATGTCTTATTCAATATCAGAACTGCTTTATGACGGAAAGCTATTGTAATTAGAACTTTCTCACAAAGTTTAGAAAATCATATAAGACTGTGTGAGAGACTGTTATTGAAATTAAAACTGCTTCACGAAGCTTTAATCAAGTTTAGAAAATTGATTAGAAACCCAAGTAGTGAAATATACTGTAAATAGAAGAACGGTTTAGAACTTGGTATATTCACTTATCAGAATTTCAGAGTTCTAATATTCAGAGAAGATAAGACTTATTCTAGTTTTAGAACATCATAACCATTAACAACTGTAGCATTTCTAAAATATAAACAGAAGTGTAAGTAAAGTAGTATCAAGCAAAACTTCAGAAAATAAAAAAAAAAGATCAACACAGTGATTTATAGTGGTTCGGCACTAACTCGCCTACATCCTCTCCCCAAGACTCATTTTGAGATCCTCAACTATGTTATCTCTTTTCAAGGGTAAGAGACAAACCAACAGTACAAGGCAATAGATCAAAACCTAGATCTACCCTTTATCCCACTAGAATTTCCAAAGGTTCTAGCTAACCTCAACCCTTTCTATTTTTGACAGAGTATAGAAACTCAATTCAAGACATTAGAATCTCTCTCACGGAGAAGGTCGCTTCATAAGCTCTTTCACAATAGCTTCTCACCTAAGCTATTACACAATTGTTTATCAAATAAAAACCTGTCTACTAAAGATTACAAAATCTACATAGACAGACAGAAATGCAAGTATAAGCACAGGAAAAACAATTTTTCTAATTAGAAAATCGTTTAGAAAACAGAACTGTTTTTCAAAAGAAGTTGTTATAAAAATTCTTTCCTCTTTTAAAGATAAAATCGTAAAGTATAAAGATGAAAAGAAATACGGGGTAGAGAGTAAGTTTTGAGAGATAAAGGATGTGATCAATAGGTAAATACTCTTAAAACAAAAACTCTTTCTTCCACACATTTCAAAAATGAAAACGCCTTTTTATAGAGAGGTCTGTGACTCTCGTTTTTTGAAAGTGGATATTGCTTTTTCAAATCAGAATATTTGCTTTTCTTATTTAGAAGATACGAAAATCTTAGTTACCAAAAATTTGTTTTATTCCTTTTGGTAAGAAGATAAGGAACGATCTTTCTTTCCTTAAACATAAAGATTTTCAAAAGCAATTTATTTGAGAAATATTTTTCGAAAAGATTCTACTTACTAAAACGAAAAATAAGATCTTTCTTTGTTTTAGGTAAGAGAATAAATTAAAATTCTTAGATCTTCGAAGAGAATTTCAGAAAAAGAAAGCATACGATTTATTACCAAAAATTGTTAAAGACATAATCTCTTTACTTTTAGGTAATTGAATCATTTCGATTTCTTTTAAAGGTATTTCGAAAACAACTTTTTGTCGAAAAGATTTATTTTGAAGAATCTATTTTTCGAAAAATAATTTTGATGAGAGAAGAATTTGTTTTTGTGCTTATAATTGAATTTTCTCTCTATCCTACAATGAATCCTAAATATCTAACCGCTAGGGTCTTCGGATGTCTTCATACACTTTTGATTTGTAGGACTTGCCTTGTTCGTTTAACACTTTCCATATGTATTCTGCATAAAATATTATTAGCACAGATAATATAATTTAAATTTATGTGTTTTGTTTTAATCGTCAAAATTCCGAGGTTAGAATTTGACCCTTGAGCCAACAAAGTGCAGGGTGTAAGTAATGTACATAAGTATGGATGGACCTTAGACTGTCAAGAGGCCTTTTGGGGGCAAAGATGTAAGGAGGGATCGGGCCTACCTTAGCTCCCAGGAACAAAACCGTGTGGGCTGAAGGCCCAAAGCGGACAATAATCTTGGCAGGCCGGTCCATTACAGCTTGGTATCAGAGCCTAAGCCTTGTTCCTCTGGCTGATGGTGGGGCAAATCTCAGTGAGGATGCTGAGTCCCTTAGGGGGGTGAATGTAACACCCTAGGCGAATCCCACATCGGTTAAGTGCAGGGTGTAAGTAATGTACATAAGTATGGATGGACCATAGACTGTCAAGAGGCCTTTTGGGGGCAAAGGTTTAAGGAGGGATCGGGCCTACCTTAGCTCCCAGGAACAAAATCGTGCTGGCCGAAGGCCCAAAGCGGACAATATCTTGGCAGGCTGGTCCATTACATTGTGCCCACCAAAGCTAGGGACACCCTTAATTCTATACTTGATAGTGGAAGATGGTAGAATTGGAGCCATGTTAGCACACGCTGATGAAGCTGGTGTTGAGAAGACAATGTATTGCTTAAGTAAAAAGCTTCTTCAAAATGATAAAAAATATAACTTGATTGAAAGAACTTGCTGAGCAATTGTATGGGCTACTAGAAAAATTTAGTATCGAGAATGGATCCGGTCAGATATTTATATGGAACACCAGCAGTAGTGGAAACTAGCAAGATGGCTAATCCTACTATCAAAATTCGATATCGAATATGCCACGAAGAAAACCGTCAAAAGACGAGCAGTTGCAGACTTTCTAACAGCACATCCAGTTGAAGATGATGAACAATGGGAGATTGATTTTCCCGATGAACATTTGAGTTTGATAGAAAAGAAAGGATAGAAGCTCTACTTTGATGGTTCTGCTCATAGTAAAGTAGCTGGAGTACGCATTCACTAGAATCCCATGAGGAGAGGTTATCTCGATATTGAAGAGGTTACAATTTGTAGTTACAAAAAACATGGCAGAATATGAAGCTTGCCTATTTGGGTTAGAAGCTCTTATTGCAGTTAAAGCTGAAGAATTTAAAGTTGTTGCTGATTCAAAACTGGTAATCGGGAACGCTAACGACAATTAGGAAGTTAAAGAGGACAGATTGAGGCCTTACATTGACCATTTGCACATTGTTGTTCAAAACTTCAAAAAGGTAGCCTTTGCACATACAAGCAGAGTAAACAACCGAGTACCAGATGCCTTGGCTAACTTAGCATTAGCTTGGGAAGAGATTTCAGTAATGCCTAAGAAGCCGTTTATGATGTCTTCAGGTGGAACCTTGTGTTATGAAAGGGAAATGAATATGGATATTAAGGAGGAAGAGAAGCCATGGTTTTATGATGTCTTGCAGTGGATGATTAAAAGGGTATACCCAAATTCAGCTACTAGGGATGACAGAAGAGCTATACAGCGTTTGGCATTATGATTTGCAGTCTTAGACGGTCAGTTGTTGTTTTCGCCCCCAATGTTTGGAGTAGAGATCCCTTAAAACCCCGAAAAAAGGACCTCGGAAAACTTCTATATTTGTTTTTGTTTAGAATTATTATTAGAAAACGGTGTTAAAATCTTTTGGGAATGCGGTGCCGATAAATCAGTCTTATAAAATATTTGAGTCGCCACCCATTATTTCGGCAATGGGACCATTTCCAATTTTACTTTATAAAAATGACTCCATTTAAACCCAATTTTTATTTAAGGCCAATTATTTGAAAAATAGGTCAGGCGCACCGTGTGCGGTTCTAGGTAAGGGAATTGGGTACGTCGGCCCATTGGAAGCCGACGCCCGGAAAACCGGCCTCTTTTAACCTACAATTTCTAATTTATTTTTGTTTAGAAAAGCCAATTTATTTAATTAAACCCAACCCGAATAAATTGAACCGAGTTCCTATGTGGAAAATTAATTAATCGTCCCAAATAGATTAGTTCATTGCATTCATAATCATTCATAATCATATTCATCATCCACTCATAGCAAAAATAATTAAAGACCCGCTCTTGCCTTATGGTTAAAGGTGGGCCACAAACTGGATTTAATAATACAATTTAAACAATAAAAATAATAAATCCTAAAATTTCAAAATCATAGTAAATTAATTTGTTTGATTTGATTAGAACACAGTCTGCCCATTATTGGTCATTTCTTGAATTAAAATTAAACATTTATTTAATGATATGAAATTAAAATGAAATAAATAAAATAAATATAAAAGATATTCTGGAACCCTAGAACAGTTGCGTCACGCAGCTGTTCTATGAAGAACAGTTGCTTGACGGAACTCCTAGCTGCGTGACGCATCTGTTCGTGACCTTATCAAAATTTCCAGTTTCATTAATTATTTATTTAAGACATAACATTAAATAAAAACGTAAAAATGAAATAAAAGTTACGCCCACGAACAGTTCCGTCACGCAGGTGGTCCAAATGAAGTTAAGTTCTTTTGGACATGAACAGTTGCGTGACGCAGGTAGTAGCTGCGTGACGCAGCTGCTCTGGTCCGTAACTACCTTTCAAACTACTCTTTTTGCGTGTTCTTTTTATTAACAGATGTTTAATATAACTCAGAAATACTCAATAACAGGTAGAATGTTACTTAATCAACACCAAACTAACCAAACACTAAGAAAACAATATATTTAACAAATGAATAACTAAAAAATAAAGAGGAAGGTTTAGATAGTTACCTAACCCTCAGATTCGAGGATTGCATACGGTTTAGATGATTTAGGAATGGAGCTTCACAATCCCAGAAGCATTTAGTACCAAGTTTTAACAGTAAAAACTTTTCTTTTCTTCTTTTCTCTCTTTTTCCTCTTTTTATGACTTTTGCTTTGTGTTTTTCAATCTATGATCTCTAATGGCTTAATCTTCTTCAAGGTAACTCACTGGAGTTCCTGGAGAAAACCCTAGCCGCACTCAACTCTTAAAATCTCTAAGTCCAAATTATCAAAAGTCTAGAGAGAAAAAAAGTCCCATTTAAAACACAAAAAGTTGTATTTATGTGGGTAGGGCAACAGAACAAAGCTGCGTCACGCAGGTATCAGCTGCGTGATGGACCTGCGAACTGCGTGACACAACTTACTTTTCGTACAGTTGTCGCGTATGCATACAAACAGTGCAGACCGTTACACGGGCCTATCCAAGTGATGTCATCCTGGTTAGAGTTGCGTGACGCAACTATGAGTGCCGTCACGCAGGTGATAGCTGCGTGACGCAACCCTAACGCGGGTCAGACTCCTTGAACCGGTTTAAATCAAATTTTGGTTTAAAAACACTTCTGGTTGACCCTGATTCCCTATTCCGCATCCTTATATCATCATTGGGTTAGGTGGGGGCAAAAAAACACGCGTCAACAGTTTGCCCCCCCACTTTATCATTAATTGTATAAATGATTAATGTTAAAGTGGTCCATTGATGCGCCTTCAATCTGGCAATCATCCTCAAAGCTCGATTTGATCGGCTTGGAAAGATGTTGAATTGACTTGATCATCTGGCCACCTACTCAGCTCGGTTTGATCGGCTTTTGTCGGCTCCATTCGAATCGGTAACAACATTCAAAATTTGGTTTGATGAAGATACCTTCGAGGCTCGGTTTGATCGGCTCGAAAGGTTTTGGGTTAACTTGATCATCTGGCCACCTTCTCAGCTCGGTTTGATCGGCTTTCGTCGGCTCCAGTCGGATCAGTAATGATATCCAAAATTTGATCTGATGAAGATACCTTCGAGGCCCGGTTTGATCAGCTCGAAAGATGTTGGGGGCCCTGGTCAACTTCGCAATACACCATCATTGACCGAGGATGAAATTGTTCTGATCAGCTTCGCAATACACCATCACTAATCAGTAAGAGAGTTGATTCGATCAGCTTCGCAATGCACCATCACTAATTGAGAAAGATGATCTGAACAGCTTCGCAATACACCATCACTGCTCAGTAGGACCTATCGGCTTCGAAAAACCATCATCGGTTGGCCTGAAAAATTGTTCACAAGAAAAAGAGTAATATCTGTGTACAAACAGACCTTGTCTTTTGTTAGAAAAATATTGGCACATCACATGCCCCCATTAATCATAAATTAAAAGATTTGCATCAGGGCAAAAGATTATACTTTTGCCCCCAGTTCGGAATTTCGACCTAGGACCAAAAATATTAGCTTTTTAGGCATACTTTTCAATATTTACTGTCAAAATTTGGTTTAATAATTTTGCAAAAATTTAGCAAAAATTTAAGCTAGAAAAATTTTGAGTCTGAATTTTAAAGTATACCCTTCCTGATGCGGTGTTTGAAAGAAAATTTACCTGAGGGTAATCTGGGCAATTTGGTGCTCCTGCCCGCTGTGCGGTGAGTAGACAAAACTGCTGAAGTGTATGAACCGCATACTGATGTCAAATTGCTTGAACGGGCCAATACAGGCTTCAAATGGGCCGTGCGGGCCCTGCGGGCTTGAGAAAGGTTGATGGGCCCATTGCTTTGAGCTTGGAGAAGTGGGCTTGGGCCCATCGCTTACATATAAGTAAGTTTCTTCTTAATCAATTCATTTTCACCTATCTCACAAACCCTTAAGTTAACTGCAAATTCTTTGAACCTTCAACCAACCAAAATGTCTCATCTTCCTGAAATCCCTACTTCCGCCTATACTCCGGAGATGGAAACCTTGGGAGCGATCCCGGATATTCCGACCTTCGATGGCGAGCCGGTGCCGGTCAGCCGGAATCCGCTGACTTCGGGGACGCGACCAATGCAGCTGCTCCCGTTGCCGGGCACCGAATTCCCGGTGTGTTACGAGACTAGCCGGATGCGCGGCTTTCAGACCGAGGTAAGTAAAATTTTTCTTCGAATTTCTTACTTTTGATTCGTAATGTGAGTAGTTTTAGTCGAAATTCTAGTCTGTACATGCGTCGGTAGTTGCGCCACGCAGGTAAGAGTTGCGTGACGCAACTGTTCGAGGCGCCAGAGAACCCTAGCTTTCCTGAGCTTAGGATTTCACCCCTTGTATGCGTTAAAAGCTTGAATTGTTGATGAATAATTGATGCCATCTTCCTTGCGACCTATTTTGCCCTTAAAAATGCATAGGAATAACACAAACGAAATGAAATTGGACAATAGGTTAGTTTTCTGCGTACCTTCGACAGTTGCGTCACGCAACTGTTCTGTGGAAGAACAGTTCCGTCACGTGACTGTTCATCAACGAGGCAAGGCCTTGGACAGTTGCGTGCGCAGCTGTTGAGGTGTGTGGCGCAGCTGTGGAGATACGTGGCGCATCTGTTCTTCAGGGTGCGCAACTTGGGCAAGCTGCGTGACGCAGCTATGTAGACACGTGACGCGGCTATATAGATGCGTGACGCAGCTACGGTTTGACCCGAGGCTTGAATTTCTAACTTTCCCTGTCATAGAACAAAAATAAATAATTGTCAGTTTAATGCTTATTTGAATTGAAATTTTTCTTACACAGGTTGATCTGGGCAAGGCCCGCGCCGGTGGATCGTCACTGATGCATCGGCGTTCTGGGATTTGCTGGACCCGCCTATGCGTGCTCGGGTTGTCGCTGCCAGCTTCGGCGATTATGCTGCAGGACTCCGCCGCACACAGCCTCGTTTTCCGCCTGCTATGCGCTATGCGCTGATGGAGCGGTGGAATGACTGCACCCACACGTTCGTGTTTGGCTTCAGCGAGATGACGCTCACTCCGGTTGATTATGCTGCTATCACCGGTCTTCGGTTCGCTGGTCCAGTCGCTCCCCTAGTGTGAACCCCTCCCCCAAAAATAGGCATATAATGAATATGACTAAGGGCAGAAATGCACGTGAATGTGTGAGTCGCCACCTTGTTTAATTATTTTAGGGTAAACTAGGAAAAAACCGTAAGTTGACTCCAATTTTAATTAACCTAATTACTAGATTAATTATCCCAATGTTTAAGGCATAGTTTGTGAACCCGAGGTGGATCCCGAGACCATGTCATGTTGATGAACTAACCAATGAATGAATGCTTTGCAAGGTAAATGATGTAATTGGACCAATGAAATGTTTAAGTGATTTCGACTTGCCGCTCGGGGTTAAATCCCAAACGTGCCTACGTACTTCCGTTTGAATGGAAGATCAAAGTCGACGTAGTTCGATAGGCCTTTTTAAAGGGCTTTGAATGGGTATGCTTAATGCATGAGTGTGTGTATGCTTCGTGCATTTTGTTTAGGCATTTTGCTAAAGAATTGATTGATTTGATTAGGCGTTTGTTGCCAAAAGTGTTGATTTAAGGCTTTTAGCCAAAAAGATTGATTTAGGCAATTTGTTGCCAAAAGTTGATGTGATTTAGGCGATTTGTTTGCCAAAAGTGATTATTTGAAGGCTTTTAGCCAAAATGGGTTGATTTAGGCAATTTGTTTGCCAAAAGTGTTGATTGGGCGATTGTCGCCAAAATTAATTGATTGGGCAATTTATTGCCAAAAATTGATGTTTGGGCTTTTTGTTGCTAAAAATTGATGTTTGGGCTTTTTGTTGCCAAAATGGTTGATTAAGGTATTTGTGCCAAAAGATTTGGTTAATTCAAAGCATTTTGCCAAAGCTTCGATTTAAGCGATTTGTCGCTAAAAATGGCTAATCTTATTTATAAGCAATTTGTTTGCCAAAAGTGATCAATTGAATTGCAATATAAGCAATTTATTGCCAAAAAAAACGTGGTTAATTAAGGCTATTTAGCCACAATTATTGATTAATTGGACTTAAGCCGGACTGTTCAAAATAAAGGCGATTATACCGTAGTCATTAATTGACTAGATACTTTAGCCAATATTGTCGGATTTAGGCTTTAACACCACGATTATTAACCGGGCATTTAAGCTTAATCATATTTAATTGAGGCAGTTTATTTGCCAAATTGATGACGTGAATGCATTTATGCAGCAGTTTAATTCAAAATTGGAGTAGAAGAGAATATGCACAAAATGCTGAAATTAAATGGGCAGAGTTTCGTTATTACCTGAGTTAATCGGCGGTCGCTTCTTAGCTTCAGCTTGAAAATTCCAGATTAAGCTCCTCGTTTGGGGAATATTTAATTAAAATTAATTCAATTAAGTGACCAGATATCACAACAGCAGAGTAATAAAAGCCTACACTAAATGCAGAAAAAGCAGTAAAAGAACCGCAAGGAGCGTAGGGGAGAAGAGAGCGTTCGTCAACACAGACCGAGTGAGTAAAACTGTCGATTCGGGGCTGTATTTATAGGGAAAAACAGGCTGGAGGGTGGGCGCAGCCGCCGTGGAGGGCGGTAGCTACCGCCGTGGACGGCGGCTGCTGTCCACTCGCTAGTTTTTCGTTCCAAAGGCTTTTTCGGGAGTTCCGTACCTCCAAAAAATATTCCGGGACTAGTTCTGCCATCCTCGTAATTTTCCGGACGTTTCAAGTACCATATTGGCATACTTTTGGTGAACTTTTCCGAATGGCCTCCGGTCCGGCCGGACTGTTTGCAATCCGGGAAAACAGGCTTTTTGAGCCTCAAAATTTGAGTATTCACAGTTGCCCCCCACCGGCAACCATAAAAATGATTTATGGGCGTCGGTGGTTGTCTGAAAAATAAATTTTGAAGGCGAAAATTGGACGCGTCCAGAAGACCCGCCTTTTGGCTATTTCCTTATAAATAGCTGAAGTTTCACTTCTACATTCATTTTAAACTTTCCAACTCAAAGATCTCTCTCAAAATTCTCTCAATTTCCAAAGCTTCAAAGCTTCCTTCCTCCATGGTTTCCTCAGATCTTAGCGACGAGGATTTTTTGGAGTCTCTGGAGATTTCCCTCGACGAAGTCAATGTCACGGTGGACGCTGACACTCATGCCTCCGTAACTGGCGTCTACGCCCAGGTAAGCTCCCTTTCACTTTTATTTGTTTATTTATTATTTTTTCCTTTTTTTTTTGGGCCTTAGGGGCCAAAATGTGAACTTTTGGGCCTTTGTGGCCAAATTGGGCATTGTTTGGGCCTTTGGGGCCAAATTGGGAATTTTGGGGCCTTAGGGGCCAAAATGTGAACTTTTGGGCCTTTGGGGCCAAATTGGGAATTTTTTGGGCCTTTGGGGCCAAATTGTGAACTTTTGGGCCTTTGTGGCCAAATTAGGCATTTTTGGGCCTTAGGGGCCAAATTGGGAATTTTTGGGCCTTAGGGGCCAAAATGTGAACTTTTGGGCCTTTGTGGCCAAATTGTGAATTTTTTGGCCTTTGGGGCCAAATTGGGAATTTTTGGGCCTTTGTGGCCAAATTGTGAACTTTTTGGCCTTAGGGGCCAAATTGGGAATTTTTGGGCCTTAGGGGCCAAAATGTGAACTTTTGGGCCTTTGTGGCCAAATTGTGAACTTTTGGGCCTTTGGGGCTAAATTGGGAATTTTTGGGCCTTAGGGGCCAAAATGTGAACTTTTTTTTTTATGTTTCTGCACTTACTGTTTTATTAGCATGCATGCTAGGATAGACTTAAGATATTACCCTTAGTAAGGAACCAAGGAATAACTCTTAGACTGCTTTACCTTTTAGGATCCACACATTAGATTGGACGTAGGCGAGACCTCTGTTGCTGAAATCCTGGTCGAGATACTCGACCACAACAACGCGGTCGGAGCCATTATCAGTCCCTCTCATCTGGACTTTTTAAGACATCTTGAGATGGCTTGACACAATTATAAGGACTTACTGGGCGCGTTGGCCGAGAGATGGTGGGACACCACCAATACTTTCCATTTCCCTTGGGGTGAGATGACAATGACCCCCACTGATTTTTCGGTGATCTCCGGGATTCCTTTTGGCATTCGGCCGATCGAGCTGTATAATGACTGGAGGACTGAGGTCTCTCCTGATCGGATGGTTGAGCTGATAGGGATCGACCTGCCCCGAATTGTCGGGCCAAGCTCTACTACTCCCGTTTTGAGCGTTTCCAGACGTTGGTTATCCCTCCAGGCCCCCAACATTTATGCTAGATACAGGCAGGGAGAGCTGACGGCTACTCAAGTGGCCAGATTCACTTTGTTGCTGCTGTTCGCTTCGACCTTCTGGTCCAACAGGAAGGATAAGTTTAATCCTTCCATCTTGAAGAGTTTGGAAAATCTGGCCCATCTTGAGGAGTACGACTAGGCCGGCGCTATTCTGAGCCGCATGTATGATGACATGTGTGATCTGAGTCGGGGCCACTGTAAACTCAGCGGGACCTACTACTTTTGGGAGGTAATGTAAAGAACATTCTCCCTTTCTGTGTTTTTCTGTTTATTTATTGATTTTCCCTCATTGATTCTTGCTTCTGTTTTGCAGACTTGGGCATTTGAGTACTTTCCTTACACTTACCCGTAGCTGATTCATGCTGATCTTGGATTAGGGCTGGTACCTTTGGTTTGGAGGTGGTACCAAACAAACCTCCAAACTGTTCGACGCAGAAAGTCGTTAAGGGACCTGCGGACCTTCTTCGATACTTGCACCATGGAGCAGGTAATTGTCTTGTAAATTTTTTTTTTTTTTTTTGAAGTATGTGAAAATAAAAAGGATTTATTAACACATTTGCTTCTTTCATAGGTTGAGGCGGGGGCGATGAATGTCCGTCTTCAAAGTTGGATTGAGGCTGACCCCCATTTCAAGCGATCAGAGGCCTTGTCTCAGCGGAGGGTTGTCTTGTCATATCCCGTCTTGAGACGCTATTATCTGGGCGAGAGAGCAAACTTTCAGATCAGAGGCTGTCGCTCCGTCCCTTATCCCCCTCCCGAGGACATGCGAGCGGGAAAGCAGATGACGCTTACCGACGCTCATATTGAGGGATTCCCACATGTGGAGTTCATTCTGGGAGGAGATTATGATGAGTTCTGCAAGATGTTTTTGATGCAGCCTATCGGATCTCGGTTTGATGATTTTCAGGCACCTTCCCAGCCTCCTATCACACATTCTTCTCGGGCTTCAGGCCCCTCGACCAGGACTCCAAGGAGGAGGCCCCAGACTGATCCTTCTTCTTCCACTCCGGTTGAGGGCCCGTCTCAGGTTGGGCCTAGTCGCCCGTCAGGTCCTTCCAGGGCTCCCCGGGCCATCTCAGAGGCTACCGGGCCGCTTCATCCAGGCCTGGCCAACCTACATCTTCCATACAGCATTTCCTACCATACTCTTGATGGCACTCTAGCTTTTCGGGAGGTCTCCCTGGAGAATGTGGATCGCTTGGATCTTCCTCCCGAGGACATTAATGAGGTAATGACTGATAAATCTCTCACAAAAAGGATTCATAAGAGATTTGATATTGACTTGTGTTTTTTGTATGATTTCCAGGTTCCTAACGGCTTGGTCAGTCAGATGATGGAGCTGATGCTTGGGATGCAGCAAGAACTTTCTTCGTCCTGGACTCTGAGGGCCTTTGATGATCAGAGGAGGACGAGGCCCCATCGCTGATGCCATGGTTGCTAGATTTTTCCTGTTTTTTTTTTCTTTGCCTGTATTTCTGTACTGAACTTTGACTGTACTTGCACTTGGTTAGTACTGAAAATTTTATATGTATGCATGATTATCCACTTTGATTTGTAAGAAAACGGGATTTTTTTTTTCAATTTCAACTTTCAATTCTTTTCAATTTCTGATCTTTTTTTCAAAAATGAATCCCTTTTATAACCACAGCATGCACAATTGGACTAAGAGTCTCTCCAAGGTAGAAAAGATCAATTTGGGGAGGTATGATCTATCTCCTATTGCTTATTATCTCTTCTTTCTTTTGGTTCATTCCTTTGTAATAGAAAGGATCCATTACTCATGTTTGGTTAGAGGACCACCTCCAAGTGGTTGCTGCTCCTACTTTCTTGCCTTACAACCCCTCTCAGTATTGTATGCGGAGGATCCTGATCACTCATCCGTCTACTGATGCATGGACCTCATGGCTGATTGAGCTGGGTCCAAATAAGGTACTATGGTACATTTCCTGGTACGACATCACCCGTTTTATCCAAGTTAGCTCTCGCCATACTCGGGTTTACCTTTTAGGCCTTACACACTATACTTGGTACTGCACTTCGCGCGTTTTGAGGTAGATGGGGATAGACCAGACTGTCCCAATTGTAGATGGCACTTCAGCTGATTTAGCCACCACTCCGGGTGTTACCCGAGCAGTCCTTAGGGCTTGGGTTAGAGACCATCACATGGTTAGGCCTTTACCTAATCCTGCCGGTGTCCAGACTTCTCCTGAGTATCGGACCTGGTTCAATGCCGTTGTCTGGCCGGTTGAAAGGCCAAGGAGGAACGCACTGTTGAGTGCACTTGAAGGTTGAGCTCAGGCTGACGCTGATAATGAGGTTGGGACTGATGAGGAGATTGTGTTGGCTCCCCGGACAGGCGAGGTTGGAGAGAGTTCAGCAGCTAGGGATGACTCGGAGGATGTTGCCCCACAAAGGCGACGGGACACCTAGACTCTTATAGGCTTTTGGACTTTTGTTGTTTTTTCCCTTATTTTGACTTTTTTGACTTTTTATTTGGGACTTTGACTTTGGATTTTGGATTTTGTTCTTTGGCTTTGGATGTATGTTTCGTTTTTTTTTTTTTTTGGACTTGGACTTAGACTTCATTATTTATTTTTCTTGGATTCTTTTGCTCTCTGCTCGACTTCGGACTGTTTGACTTTATTGCTTTAATTGGGAATGTCATTTGACTTTTAAGCTTTCCAAGCATTTTCCAACTTTATTTATTCAAGCTCTAATTTTTGCCTAAGCCCCCCTTTTGGGTTTTTAACTTAGTGAGCTACCCATTTTTGCCTAAGCCGCCCTTTTCGGGTTTTCAACTTAGCGGGCCCCGACTTTTGCCTAAGCCGCCCTTTCGGATTTTCGACTTAGCGGGTTTTTCTCTTTTTTTTTCACTTTTTTTTATTTGGCAAAGAAGATTGAATATGAAATGATTTTTTCATTAATGTTTAGACCGCGCCCAAAGAGGGTTGCCTACATATCTCCAATACATAATTTCTTTTTTTCGAGGAGAATCAGGTCTAATGTAGCTCTTTTTTACATTATGCAATGCTTATTATACAAAATATCTTTTTAACTGATCTAAATTACATGGATTAGTGAATTCTAAACCATCCAAATCAGTCAAAATGATCGCTCCACCAGACAATATTTTCTTCAACACATAGGGTCCAGCCCAATGAGGACGAAACTTCCCACGTGGGTCTATGATTGGCTGTCTAATTTCCTTCAGGACCAAACAACCTTCTTCCAGTTTTCGGCCTTTGACCTTCTTATTAAAATGCCGTGCCATTCTTCTCTGGTAAACTTTGAGTTTGGTGGATCCCTCCGGGTAGGCTTCATTCTAAAGATAATTCTGTATATCCCAATACCAGGGCTTGTCATCCCCCAAATTCATGATATGTGCTGGCTGTTTCTGCAGCCGAACTGTCAAAGGTCGAATAATTTGATTCCCCTCTACATTGACCATGGAAGCTAAAGTAGCCAGAGCATCAGCAAACTGATTTTTGGCTCGCGGCAAGTAGTGGAAGGATAAATCCTCAAATTGCTGAGCCAATTCATCCAAGCATTGTAGGTAAGGAACCAAACGCTCTTCTTTAATTTTCCATTTTCTCAAAGCTTGGGAGACTATTAAATTAGAATCCCCGAAAACCTTGAGGACCTTTATTTCCTTTTCCAGGGCTGCTTCTAACCCCTTTATGCAAGCTTCATACTCAACTTCATTGTTGGTGCAGTCGAAATCTAATTTGACTGCGATTGGGACGTATTCTCCACAAGGAGTTTTGAATACGACTCCAACCCCATTTCCATGGTAGTTTGAAGCTCCATCGAAGTACATTTCCCAGACTTCACTTTCCAAGCTCAACAAGTCTTCATCAGGAAATTCTACCTCCGGCATTTGGTCTTTGACTGGTAATTCTGCTAATTGATCAGCCAAGGCTCTACCTTTCACTGCCTTCCGTTGTACAAATTTTAAATCATAGGCTGCGAGCACCGACACCCACTTAGCCATCTTACTGTCAAGAACCGGCCTCTCCATAAGGAATTTCAAGGGGTTCGATTCAGAAATAACATATGTGGTGTAGGACGAGAGGTAGTGCTGCAGCTTTGTACAAGCCCAAACTAGAGCCAGACACAACTTCTCTATCTTATTGTATTTTACCTCGTAGTCTAGCATCCTTTTGCTGAGGTAATACACGGCATTTTCTACCCTTGTATCTTCTGCTTGTTGAGCTAGCATTGCACCCATCGCTTCTTCTGTCACTGATAGGTATAATAGCAAAGGCTTTCCTAGCCTTGGTGGCTGTAAAACTGGCGGGGATAACAGATATTGCTTGACTTGGTCAAAAGCTTTCTGACAATCCTCATTCCCATTTGATGGCTACTCCTTTCCTGAATAATTTGAAAATCGGACCACAAGTATTGGCCAATTGATTGATGAACCGGCTGATGTACTGTAGCCTTCCCAAGAAACCCCGAACTTCTTTTTCCGTCTTCGGTGCTGGCATTTCCAGAATGGCTTTGGCTTTTGAAGGGTCAATCTCTATGCCCTTCCGACTGACCATATGCCCCAGAAATACTCCGGATGTAGCTCCAAACAGACATTTCGCTGGGTTGAGCTTTAAATTGTACTTTCGAAGTCTAAGGAAGAACTTCTCAAGTGTTGTTGTATGTTCTTTAGCTGTTTTTGATTTAACAACCATATCGTCCACATACACTTCTACTTCTTTGTGAATCATGTCATGGAAGATGGTCGTTGCCATTCTTTGATAGGTTGCCCCGGCATTTTTGAGCCCAAAAGGCATAACCCTGTAGCCGTAGGTTCCCCACTCCGTGATGAATGCCGTTTTCTCTTTGTCTGGCAAATGCATCATTATTTGATTGTATCCGACAGCAAGATCGGTCAAGGAGACCATCTCGTGTCCAGCCATTCGGTCCACCAACAAGTCAATATGCGGCAGGGGAAAGTCGTCGTTCGGACATGCTTTATTCAAATCCCGGTAATCCACACACATTCTGACTTTGCCATCTTTCTTCGGCACCGGCACAATATTTGCTAACAACGTCGGGTAGGCAATGGGTTCTATGAACTTATTCTCCAGTTGCTTGGCTACTTCCTCCTTGATTTTCAAGGACAATTCTGTTTTCAGCCTTCTTAGCTTCTGTTTTACCGGTTTAGCCTCAGGGTATACTGGAATCTTGTGCACCGCTATTGCCGGGTCAATTCCCGTGATGTCACTTGCCTTCCACATGAAGCAATCGGCAAACTTCTTCAAGCATTCAATGACCTGTTCCCTGTTCACACAGTCAAATGCAATGTATGTATGTTCATTTTCTTCTTTACCAATTATTATTTTTTCTTTTTCATTTTTTATTTCGTTTATTTGATTTTCGTTATTTTTGCTTGGAAATGCTTGGAAAGATAGACATGCGGGGTAGCCAATAATTTGCAAGCTCTTATTGATTAGGACGGAATCGTCCTCAAAAATTACATCAAATTTGAAGTCTGGATTTTCTAAATCCGACACAGACGACTCAGAACTGGAACTGGACTCTGACTCGGTTTCAGATTCGGGGTCAGACTCAGGCTCAGTACAGGACTTGATTACAGACTTTGACTCTAGGTTTGACTCGGGAGGGGGTTTATTAGCAGCGTGCTCCTCCTCGGCGTACCAGTTGGTGAGAGGCCCTTTGTACGGCTTGATCAGGCTCAACAGGTCTTGGTTCCCATCATTTCCTGTAATGACCGCAACCTCGTCAAAGAGACTGGGCTGCATAAAGTCTTCCACTTCCAGTTCATTTATTGTTTCGGGCTTGTTGCCCTAGACATCAGAAAATACTTCTAACCCAGGCAGCATCTTCTAAGCAGTCGGGCAGTAAAATGGTTCTTGGAAGTCACGATAAGGAATCGTTTCTCCCGGTTTGCAGAAATGACCATTCAAAGTCAAAAGGTAAGGCCGCATCTGTACACTCTTCTTCTTTCTTCTCCCGGTCCTTCCAGCCAGGTCTTCATCAGTGGGCTCATATCCTAGCCCAAAAGTCCCTTTATTCACTGGACATTCCCAAGCTTGCAGTGCGGGGTATGTCTTTCCGGACCTTGCCATAACCATTCCTTGCAGGTAGGACATTCTCAGCATCAAAGGCACTATGCAGTTTATTTGCATCATCCCGAAATCAAAGAGAATTCGAGAGTTTGCAATCTTTCCTTCTATGAACTGCACAATGTCATATTGAAATCCCGAGAGGGGCAAATTGATATTTTCAGGGTTGACCTCAAAGAGAGGCTGGCCCTTTGGCTTCTCCAGTTGGCTCATAAGGTTTTGGATGTCAAAGATTGATGCCATTGATGCAGGTGGGGTTGTTGGAGTTGTAGGTGAAGCTGGTGATGTTGGGGATGGTACCGTAGGTGTGACTAGCACTGATGTTGGCACTTGAACAGTGGGTAAGTATAAGGGTAATTGGATTAGGGTATAGTGGTTCGTGTATCAGGGTAGCTGATGTGAGGTAGATCGACTCTTTGTCCAATTGTGCATGACTAAAAAAAAAACAAAAGAATGTTTTGTGTTCTTTTTGTGTTTATTCAATGTTTATGATATGTCATGAATGCGCACAACAACACGTCATAATCCGTTTTAATGATATGATTCACGTCATTGGGTGCATACAGCCCTAAAGGATAGGTTCTATAGGCTATGACACAAATAGAGAATTGGCTTATTAAGGGACCCTTGAACCTTGAGTAAGGATATACCTAACCACATGTGAAACAAAGAGTTTCGCGTGGGTCCAACAGTACGCATACTCATGGGCCACCCCCAAAAGGATTAGGGATGGTTTGCGGTAACAGGGAGGACGCTTTGGCTGTCCGTCGACATAATCAAGGAGACCTGCCGATCAGCACTACTTGCTATCCAGACTCAGAAATTTGAACAGAAGAGAAGAAATTCATTTGAAATTCATTTTTTATGCAATGGAGAAAAGGATTCTCAATTCGTGCAAATAAATAAACAAATTTAAATGATTTAAAGTAAATTTCAATTAGGTCCAAATTCTCTTATTAAGCATTCTTAAAGAAAGAATACTTAATCTTTGTTGGGGTACCCTGCAAAACAAAGCATAGTAAAATAATACCCTAAAGAAGGGCAAGTTAGTTTACACAACAATTGTAGTCCACTTTATGCAAAATGATTACATGAGTCCCCAGTGAAGTCGCCAAACTGTGAACCCCTCCCCCAAAAATAGGCATATAATGAATATGACTAAGGGCAGAAATGCATGTGAATGTGTGAGTCGCCACCTTGTTTAATTATTTTAGGGTAAACTAGGAAAAAACCCTAAGTTGACTCCAATTTTAATTAACCTAATTACTAGATTAATTATCCCAATGTTTAAGGCATAGTTTGCGAACCCGAGGTGGATCCCGAGACCATGTCATGTTGATGAACTAACCAATGAATGAATGCTTTGCAAGGTAAATGATGTAATTGGACCAATGAAATGTTTAAGTGATTTCGACTTGCCGCTCGGGGTTAAATCCCAAACGTGCCTACGTACTTCCGTTTGAATGGAAGATCAAAGTCGACGTAGTTCGATAGGCCTTTTTTAAAGGGCTTTGAATGGGTATGCTTAATGCATGAGTGTGTGTATGCTTCGTGCATTTTGTTTAGGCATTTTGCCAAAGAATTGATTGATTTGATTAGGCGTTTGTTGCCAAAAGTGTTGATTTAAGGCTTTTAGCCAAAAAGATTGATTTAGGCAATTTGTTGCTAAAAGTTGATGTGATTTAGGCGATTTGTTTGCCAAAAGTGATTATTTGAAGGCTTTTAGCCAAAATGGGTTGATTTAGGCAATTTGTTTGCCAAAAGTGTTGATTGGGCGATTGTCGCCAAAATTAATTGATTGGGCAATTTATTGCCAAAAATTGATATTTGGGCTTTTTGTCGCCAACATGGTTGATTGGGCAATTTATTGCCAAAAATTGATGTTTGGGCTTTTTGTTGCCAAAAATTGATGTTTGGGCTTTTTGTTGCCAAAATGGTTGATTAAGGCATTTGTGCCAAAAGATTTGGTTAATTCAAGGCATTTTGCCAAAGCTTCGATTTAAGCGATTTGTCGCTAAAAATGGCTAATCTTATTTATAGGCAATTTGTTTGCCAAAAGTGATCAATTGAATTGCAATATGAGCAATTTATTACCAAAAAAAACGTGGTTAATTAAGGCTATTTAGCCACAATTATTGATTAATTGGACTTAAGCCGGACTGTTCGAAATAAAGGCGATTATACTGTAGTCATTAATTGACCAGATACTTTAGCCAATATTGTCGGATTTAGGCTTTAACACCACGATTATTAATTAACCAGGCATTTAAGCTTAATCATATTTAATTGAGGCAGTTTATTTGCCAAATTTATGACGTGAATGCATTTATGCAGCAGTTTAATTCAGAATTAGAGTAGAAGAGAATATGCACAAAATGCTGAAATTAAATGGGCAGAGTTTCGTTATTACCTGAGTTAATCGGCGGCCGCTTCTTGTTTTTCCCCCGAATGAAACGCGAAATCTGGTTCTATTTTTGATGTTATTATTTTGTTTTGGAAAAAGAGGTGATAAAACCTTTTGGATACGCAATGCCGATAGATCGGTCTTATAAATCATTTTAGTCGCCACCCATTATTTCGGCAATGGGACCGTTTCCAATTTTTATTTTATAAAAGTGACTCCTTTTAACCCGTTTTATTCAAGGCCGAACTATTTAAAGAAAACTGGTTAGGCGTACCAAGTACGATTCTAGGTAAGGGAATTAGATACGTCGGCCCGTTGGAAGCCGACGCCCAGGAAACCGGCCTCTTTTAACCTACGATTTCTAATTGATTTTATTTTAGAAAAGCCAATTATTTAAACCCAACCCGAACAAATCGTCCCAAATAAGTTCATCCATTGCATCCATTCATAAATTAAGGATCACATCCATCATTCATCCACCATACATATCAAATAAAATTAAAAGACCCGCTCTTGCCTTATGGTTAAAGGCGGGCCACAAACCGAGTTTAATAATAACACGAATAATGAACAATAAGAAATAAATCCTAAAAAAAAAGGAAAAATCTCATAATCACCAATAATTAATTGATTTGGTTTGATTAAGACTCGATTTGCCCATTATTGATCATTTTCCGGATTGAGATTAAAATCTACTTAATGAGATAAGATTAAGACAAAATAACAAAAATAAACTGAAACTGGGAGGCAGTCGCGTCACGCAGCTGTTCAGTGGAAGAACAGTCGCGTGGCGCAACTCTTGTCTTTTATTCTGGAACTTGTAACAGTTGCGTCACGCAGTTGTTCTATGAAGAACAGTCGCATGACGGAACTCTATCATTCGTGCTGGAACTCAAAACAGTCGCGTCACGCGGGTGTTCTATGAAAAACAGTCGCGTGACGGAACTCCTACCTACGTGACGGGACTGTTTGTGACTTATTCCAAATATTCATGTTTATTGATTATTTATTCAAGATATCATGTTAAATACAAATATGAGAATAAAAATACATACTGAGTATATAAATAGCTGCGTCACGCAGGTGGTCCAGTCCGACTCAAGGGCTTTTGGACATGAACAGCCGCGTCACGCAGGTAGTAGCTGCGTGACGCGGCTGCTCTGGTCCGCAACTACCTTTCAAACTACTCTTTTTTTACGTTTCTTTTTGTCCAAAGTGATTAGAACAGACCCAGAAAGGTTCAACAATAGGCAAACTTACGTTTTATCAATGGCAAATCAATTAAACAATATGAAAATGAGATTTTTAAGAGATAAAATGCTAGAAATGAAAAAGAAAAGTTAGAATCGTTACCTAGCCCTCAGATTTGAGGATTGCATACACTGAGATTGATTTAGAGAAGTTGTTCCACGATTCCAGAAGTGTGGTTATCGAACTTTTCACAGAATCAAATGTTTTCTCTCTTTTTCTCTTTTTCTCTTCTTATATTTTTTTATATATTTTTTTTTTTTTGATTTCAAAACTAAATGGTTAGTGATTTGATCTTCCTCAAGTTTACTCACTTGAGTTCTTGGGGAAGAAAACCTAGCCGTTTTAGTCGAAAACTTAATTTTTTAGCTTTAGGATTTTTAGAGAAAAAATAAGATAAAGTGCAAAAGTCCCGTTTTTGCTGTAAAATGTTGTATTTATATGGCTAGGGCAACAGGGCAGTCGCGTCAGGCGGGTAGAAGCTGCGTGACGCACCCGTAAGATGCGTGACGCGACTTACTTTTCATACAGTTGTCGCATATCCATACAAACAGTGCAGGCCGTTGCACGGGCGCGTGCCAGAGGTCTCAGTCCTGTTAGAGCTGCGTGACGCAGCTAAGAGTGCCGTCACGCAGGTATAAGCTGCGTGATGTAGCCCTAACACAGGTCAGGCTCCTTTGGGCGGTTTGGTCCAATTTTTGGTTCAAACACTTTTGGTTTATCGTGATACCTTATCCCTTGTCCTCATATCATCATCGGGTCAGGTGGAGGGATAAAATTACGCGTCAACAGTTTGCCCCCCAACTTTATCATTAATTGTATAAACGATTAATGTTAAAGTGGTCCATTGATGCGCCTTCTATCAGGCAATCATCTCCGAAGCTCGGTTTGATCGGCTTGGAAAGATGCTGAATTAATCATCTGGTCGCCTCCTAAGCTCGGTTTTATCGACTTCGTCGGTTTCCATCCAACATGTGAATGACTTCAAAGCTCGGTTTGATAGGCTTGGAAGACACCTTCGGGGCTCGGTTTGGTCGGCCTGAAGGACTTTGAATGTTTGGTCACCTTCTCAGCTCGGTTTGATTGGCTTCGTCGGTTCCCATGGAATCTGAAGGGGCATCCTCGAAGCTCGGTTTGATCGGCTCGAAAGATGTTGATTTGATGACAAAGTCTTCGAAGCTCGGTTTGATCGGCTTGAAGAGCTTTGATCTGGCCACCTACTCAGCTCGGTTTGGTCGGCTTTGTCGGTTAAGAAAAGGCATCCTCGAGGCTCGGTTTGATCGGCTCGAAAGACGTTGATTTTACCCTGGTCAACTTCGCAACTCAACATCATTGACTGGGGAAGAAATCCCGAACAGCTTCGCAATACATCATCACTGATCGAAAATTGAAATTGTACTATTAGCTTCACAATGCACCATCACTAATCAGTAAGACCTATCGGCTTCGAGAAACCATCACCGGTTGGCCTGAAAAATTGTTCACTAGAAGAAAAAGAGCAATATCCGTATGCAAACGAACCTTGCCTCTTGTTAGAAAAATATTGGAACATCACATGTTCCCATGCATTAATTATGAAAAAGGATTCGTATTAAGGTAAAAGGTTATACTTTTGCCCCCAGTCTGGAATTCCGGGCTAGGACCAAAAATATCCACCTTTATAGGCATATTCTTAATTATTTTGCAAAAATTTTAGCAAAAATTTCGGCATAGTTTAACAAAAATTTCGGCATGAATGATTTAACAGAGAATTCGTTATCTGCATTTTCGAGTACACCTTTTATGATATAATGGTTGAAAGGAAACTTACTTGAGGGTAATCTAGCAATTTGATGCTCCTGTCCCCTGTGCGGTGAGTAGACAAAAATTGCTGAAGTGTACGGGCCGCACATCGACGTCAAATTGCCGAAGTGGACCATTGTGGGCTTTTTGAAATGGGTCGTGTGGGCCTGTTGTTCTCGAAAAGAGGTAACGGGCCCAAAGCTCTTTTTGGGCTTGGAAGAATGGGCCTGGGCCCAACCTGCTCGCTATAAGTAACGTTTATTCTTAATCGATTCAGTTTCACTTATCACAAACCCTAAGCAATTGAGAATTCTCTGAACTTTCAACCAAAAAGATGTCTTAGATTTCCGAAATCCCTGCCTCTGCTTACACTCCTGAGATGGAGACCCTCGGGGCCCTACCCGATATCCCGACCTTTGACGGCGAACCAGTGCCGGTGAACCGAAATCAGCTAACCCCTGGGACACGACCGTTGCAGCTTCTGCCGTTGCCGGGTACGGAGTTCCCGATTAGGTACGAGATGAGCCGGATGCGCGGCTTTCAATCCGAGGTAAGTAAAAAATTCCTTTCTCTCTTTTTTTTTTTTTTTTTACTGCTTTTGATCCATAGTTGTAGTAATAAGACTACGTTTTGAAGTTTATGCCTGCATCAACAGTCGCGTCACGCAGGTAGGAGCTGCGTGGCGCAGCTATTCTTGAATGAACAGTTGCGTGACGCAACTGTTCGAGGCGCCAGAAACCCTAGCTTGCCTTGAACCTTAGAATCGACCCTTTCTATTGCATTAAAACTTGATTTGTTGACATTTGATTGTTGGTAGCTCTAGGCGACTTGATTTTGCCCTGAAAATTGCATGAAAACAACACAGACATAGTAAAATTAGATTGAAATTGAATTACTGCGTACCTTCGACAGTTGCGTCACGCAGCTGTTCTTTGGAAGAACAGATGCGTGACGCAACTGTTCATCAACGAGTAAAAGTCTTGAACAGTTGCGTGACACATCTATCAAGATGCGTGGCGCGACTTCGTGGTTGCGTGACGCGATTGGGGAGTGGCGTGGCACGAGTGCTGAGGTGCGCTACGCAGCTGTGCTTCTGAGTACGCCACTTGGTTCAAGTTGCGTGACGCAACTGTGTAGACGCGTGACGCAGCTTTGTAGTTGCGTGACGCAGCTACGGTTCAAACCGAAACTTGGGTCTTTATTTTTCCTGCCATAGAAGAAGATAAATGATTTTTAGTATTGTACTTATTGAAATTGAAATTTTTCCTTACAGGTTAATCTGGGCAAGGCCCGCTCGGGTGGATCAGCCACTAATGCTTCCGCCTTCTGGGATTTATTGGACCCTCCTATTGTGAACCCCTTCCCAAAATATCATCAGGCATATGAATGCATGTGACTAAGGGTAGAAATGCACGTGAATGTATGAGTCACCACCTTGTTTAATTATTTTAGGGTAAACTAGGAAAAACCCTAAGTGACTCCAATTTCAATTAACCTAATTACTAGATTAATTATCCCAATGCTTAAGGCATGGTCTACGAACCCGAGGTGGATCCCGAGACTATGTCATGCTGATTAACTAACCGATGAATGAATGCTTTGCAAGGATGTAATTGGACCAACGAAAGTGTTTATGTGATTTCGACTTGCCGCTCGGGGTTAAATCCCAAACGTGCCTACGTACTTCCATTTGAATGGAAGATCAAAGTCAACGTAGTTCGATAGGCCTCTTTTAGAGGGCTTTGAATGGGTATGCTTTATGCATGGGTGTGTGTATGCTTCGTGCATTTTTTTAGGCATTTTGCCAAAGAGTTGATTGATTTGATTGTTTCAGGCATTTGTTGCCAAAAATGTGGTTTTAAGGCTTTTAGCCGAAAAGATTGATTTAGGCAATTGTTGCCAAAAGTTGATGCGATTTAGTCGATTGTTGCCAAAATTGGTTATTTGAAAGCTTTAAAGCCAAAAATTGATGATTGGGCGATTGTCGCCAAAATTAATCGATTTAAGGCTTTAAAGCCAAAAGATTGATTAATTTTAAGGCATTTTGCCAAAGCTTTGATTTAAGCGATTTGTTGCTAAAAAAAAGATTAATCTCATTTATAGGTGATTTGTTTACCTAAAGTGATTGATTGACTTGCAATGTAGGCAATTTATTGCCAGGAAAACGTGTTTAATTAAGGCTATTTAGCCACAATTATTGATTAATTGGACTTAAGCCGGATTTGTTCGACATAAAAATGATTATACCATAGCTATTAATTAACTAGGTATTTTAAGCCAATATTGTCGAATTTAGGCCTTAATACCACAATTATTGATTAACCGGGCATTCAGCCTAAATTATTTAATTGAGGCAGTTTACTTGCCTAATGATGACGTGAATGCGTTTATGCAGTGGCAGAGTTAGGAGGAGTAGAAGAGAAACATGCATGACGTGCTAAAATTAAATAGGCAGAGTTTAGTTCATGTACCTGATTTAATCGACGGCCACTTCTTAACTCCAGGTTAAGCTCCTTGTTAAGGGAATATTAATTAATTCAAATTTAGTGACCACTTAACAAAGCAAGAAAGCAATAAAGCTAAACTAAAATGCAGAAAAGCAGTAAAGAATCGTAAGGAGAGTAAGGGAGAAGGAGCGTCCGTCAACACAGACTGAGTGAGTTGAAATGGAGACATCGGGGCCAATTTATAGGCAAAAATCGGACTGTTTCGGCAGCCTGGTCCGCCGTGTCCGGCGGCCGGAGCCACCGTGGGCTGTGGCCTCTGCCGCCATCGACGGCGGCCACTGCCGCCGGTGAGGGAGGCTGCTGCCGCCGTGAAGGGCGGCCACAGCCGCTGTCGCCGGCGGCTGCTGCTGCCGGCGACAGCGGTTTCCGCCGCCGTGAAGGACGGCCGCAGGCGGAGTTTCTAGTTTTACTTTCCAGAGGCTTTTTCGGGAGTTTCGGACCTCCAAAAAATATTCCGGGACCAGTTCCGCGATCCCCGCGACGTCCTGGACGTTTTAAGTACCATATTGCCATACTTCTGGTAAATTTCCAAAATGGCCTCTGGTCCGGCCGGACTGTTTGCAGTCCTGAAAAACTGGCTTTTTGAGCCTCAAAATTTGAGTATTCACAGTTGCCCCCCACTGGCTATCATAAAAATGATTTATGAGAGCCAGTGGCTGTCTGAAGGAGCAAATTTTGAGGATGGGCAGAGGAGGAAACCCCGCCGTTTTTTTTTCCTTTAAAATGAAATGATCAAATGCATGGATTTATGTTTGCAACTTAAAGATGTTTTTGCCTCTTTGAGGACTTGAAAAGAGATTTTGCCTCTTAGAGGGATTGAAAAGATGTTTTGCCTCTTAATGAGGGCTTGAACAGAGATTTTGCCTCTTAGAGGACTTGAAAAGATGTTTTGCCTCTCAATGATGGCTTGAAAAGATGTTTTGCCTCTTAATGAGGGCTTGAAAAGAGATTTTGCCTCTTAGAGGACTTGAAACGATGTTTTGCTTCTTAATGAGGGCTTGAAAAGAGGTTTGTTTTATTTTTTATTTTTTTCTTTGAGAACCAAGGGTCCACCTAAAGTCGAAATGATCAAATGGCTTGGTTTTGGGTGAAAAATGGTTGGTTATTGGTTAGGGTTTTACCCTAGGTTTTATGTAAAAAAAAAGGTTAACCATTAACCGGGTTCTACCCTGGGTTTGTGTAAAAGAGATTGACGATGGTTGGGTTTCACCCTGGGTTGTGTATGTTTTTTTTTTTTATAATTCTTGCCCCTGAATCCGACTTGGAGGATTTTGCCCCCTGCTTGAGAGAATTGATGCCCTTATTAGCTGAAATAGAATTTCTTCTTAATGAAAGACTAAAAATTCCGTGATTACTTCTGTGATGGGAGAATGGTGAAGGTTCTTATCACTTCTTGCCCCCAGAATGGTGCTGACCATGGAATTCATTTCCGATTTGATTTCTTCGGGATTCCTTCCTGACTTGATATTAATACAGAATTCATTTCTGACTTGATTTCTTCGCGGGATTTCTTCCTGGCTTGATGTCTTTGCGGGATTCATTCCCGACTGGATGTCTTTGCGGGATTCCTTCCCGACTTGATGTTGATGCAGAATTCATTTCTGACTTGATTTCTTCGCGGGATTCCTTCCCGGCTTGATGTCTTTGAGGGATTCCTTCCCGACTGGGTGTCTTTGCGGGATTCCTTCCCGACTTGATGTTGATGCAGAATTCATTTCTGACTTGATTTCTTCGCGGGATTCCTTCCCGGCTTGATGTCTTTACGGGATTCATTCCCGACTTTGATGATGTTGAATCAACTTATTGATTCGAGCTCGTATGATAGTGATGACCCTAGGCGAATCTGACTTTGTTGTTGTAGTGGTTTTACCACTGGTTGACTGAAATATGACTTGTATTCATCACAAAGAGTTTTGAATACCCACATTGTGGTGGTAACTTGAGTGGCTTGAGTGTCGAAGAAGCTTTTATGCTTTGAGTTTGTGGCTTCGCCATGTTTGAATTCTTGAGGTTAATTTGATCCCTTTTCTTGAACTTTATCTTCCTCCGAATTTGAAACTTATTTCCTCAATGGTTCTCCTCTCCATAAGGAATTTTGAAGAGACTCTTCCTTTTCCTTGTTTTGAGAAATGATCCTTGTTTATAAGGACACTTGTACTTGTGCCATGCCTGGCGCTTGATTTTCAAGGTGTTTGTTGTCATCCAATTTGTGAAAATGACTGCTTCTTTTAACTTGCTTTTTCAAAATGTGAGCAGCCGCTTGGTCTTTGTCCTTATGGCTGAAATGATTTGTCATCTACCCTTGATGGGCTTGAATTGAACGGAGAGCTTGCAGTAGACCCATTTTTGACAACTTGATTTCCTGTAGCTTTGTCCTTGATTTCTTTCTTTTATGGAGAAGTTCCTTTTGACCCATTTTTTTTCTTTTGCTTTGTTTGCTTCCTTTTGACCAGGGGTTCCTTTTGTCCCGTGTTTTCCTTTTGCTTGCTTAGAAGCAGCCTCTCCATAAAGAATTTCGAGGCAACTTGATTCTGAGATGACTTGAGTAGTGTATGGATAGCATTGCGACTTTGTGCAGACCCAACCCAATTCCAAACATAACTTCTTTATTCTGTCGCTTTTAAGCTCAAAATTCAGACACCTCTCTGTCGGAGCATCTTCCATTCCTGGGTTTTCGGAGAAACCATTCTGGCCCTAACCCCTTTAATCGGCTTTACCTCGGTACTGTTTGAAGTCGTGGGTACCCTTTGCTGGATCCTTTCCATGATTACCCTTCAAAAGTTCCCCTTTAATGGTGCTTCTTAGGATGCCCCCAGTTTTGATTGATGCAGAGCAAATGAAAGCATTTTTCTTTGCCAATTTTTATTATCTTTTTTTATCATCATTTTTTTTTAATTTTTTTATTATTATTTTTTTCGATTTTTTTTTGCTTTCACAGGAAAGGGTAGGGAAAGAGTATAAACATGATTGGAACGTAAACTGATCCCTTTTTATTGATAAGACAAAATTTGTGTACAAAAGACACTTAGATTTACAAATTTGAATTGAATGAAAACTTGAATGGGAATGAAGAAAAAAAAAGCTAGACCCTAAAAGATAGACTCTAGGTGGACTATGATGGACTAGGATTGGATTGACTGTAGTGACTTTGTTCTTCTCGATGCTAAAATCGATCAGACAGGTTGTTGTTGGTCTTGAACAATTCCTTTGTTCTTTTGGAGGTTTGATCTCAACCTTCTCAGACACAAACTTCATTCATTTCTAAGAAAAGTTCGAAAGGATCGAACGATTCTCGTTCGGCAATTTTTTTTTGCATTAATCCCATGGTTAGGCAAGGGATTGGTTGATGTTCAACTTGCTCTTGGGGATGATAGACCCATTGTCAACCAGGTCTTGTAGACGATTTTTCAAAGTCCAGCATGATTCAGTCTTATGCCCATGTCCTTGATGGTACTCACAATATTCATTGGCTTTGAAATTCCGGGGCAGGGGGTTTGGTAATGGCCTTGCTTCTAAGGGCTTCAGTAAATTTGCTTTCACTGCTTCTCGGAACACCAAAAGGATTGGCATGCCGAGATCAGTATATTGCCTCCTTGGCTGATTGTTTCCCAAATTCCCAACACGTAAAGGATTCGTGGGGATTATACTGGCTATTTCATTTGTCTCACTGGACCCAGCATGATTCTGCTTCTTGTATGAGTCTTCTTTGAGTTGACCCAACTGGATTAAGTCTTCCACCTTAGTTGCAGTTGCAATGAGCGATTGGAACGTTGGCAAGTACTGTGTTTGAAGCTGTGACTGGTAGACAGGTAGTAAATTCTTGATTATTATGTCAACTTGTTCCTGTTCAGAGGGTCGGTTGATCATTTGAGCAGCTTTGGCTCTCCACCTCGAAAGGAACGAGGAGAAGGGCTCATTGTTCTTTTGTTTAGTGGTTTCCAGCTCCCTCCGGGTAACATCCACTTCGATATTATAATGGTACTGCGTGTTGAAAGCATTGCATATGTCCTCCCAATTCTTCATTTTGGAACGATCCAAGCTTACAAACCATCTTAATGCAGCACCAGTCAAAGATTGCTGAAACAACTAAGCAAGGAGTTCGCTGTTCAGGCCAAACGGGTTGAGGGCACCCACATACATTTTCAGGTGCGTTTTGGGACAAGTGGTTTCGTCAAACTTGTCCATGTTAAGCATTTGGAACTTTGTGGGCAGTCTTGCTTCGGGAAACAAGGACAAGGAGTTCATGTCCACCACTTCCTTGTGTGTCTTGAGGACAGTAATAGACCTTTCTAGGAGTTCTAGTTTCTCTCTCATTTTCTGAGCTTTCAGCTCAGAAGCAGTTCTGGAGGGCATGTCGTCCAGGTTAAGGGCAGGGTTTGTCGGTTCAGCAGCAGGACCCTGATTGGAGGTAGCAGGACCACTTCCCCCAGCGGAAGCCCCATTTCCATTACCACCACCTAGTTCAGCTATTAGGGCAGTCCTTTAGGCAGCCAATGCCTCATTCATTCTGGCCTCCATTCTGGCCTCCAGTTGTTCAATGAGGTTTTGGATGTCAGTAAGTGATGCCATTGGTGCAATTGAAGTTGGTGAAGTTGGTGAAGCTGGTGAGGTTGGTGAAGTTGGTGAGGTTGGTGATAGCACCGTAGGTGTGACTGGAACTTGGATAGGCACTCGAACAGTGGGTACCTGTGAAAGGACATAGTCAAAACGATTAGAATATCCTATATAAGGTGTTTTCATAGGGTATGTGAGATAGTGTGAGGTAGGGTAGTGTATGGGTAAGGTATTTGGACTTGACCCTTGTGATGTGGGGTGGTATGACCAAACAATGTAGGGTAGTGTTGGTATAGGGAAGAATGACTTGACCCTGTGAGATGGGACGGTTTGACCTTGTGTGGTAGGGTAATGTTGGTATGCTAGGACACCTAGGATAGGACCCAATGGGATGTGATATGTAAGGTAGAGTGCTTAGGGCTGGACACCTCGACTTTTCGAAAGGCCCTAAGTTCTCAAAAAAAAATTTTTTTTTGGGGGCCTTAGAGGCCAAAATGTGAATTTTTGGGTTTAAGGACCAAAATGTAATTTTCCAGGTCTCAGGGACTAAAATGTAATTTTTTCAGGTCTCAGGGACCAAAATGTGATTTTCCAGCTTTGAAATGGAATGTTTTTTTTTTTAAGATTCTCTTTTTTATCATCTTCCAGACCCCCTTTTTTTTGTGAAGTATGAGATGAATGCGTGAATGCGCACAACATCACAACATAATTCATTTTAATGGAATGATTCAGCATCATTGGGCGCATACAGCCCTAAAGGATAGGTTCTATAGGCTATGACACAAATAGAGGATTGGCTTATTAAGGGACCCTTGAACCTTGAGCATGGATATACCTAACCACATGTGAAACAAGGAGTTTCGCGTGGGTCCAACGGTACGCATACTCATGGGCCATCCCCAAAAGGATTAGGGACAGTTTGCGGTAACAGAGAGGACGCTTTGGCTGTCCGTCGACATAATCAAAGAGACCTGCCGATCAGCGCTATTTGCTATCCAGACTCAGAAGTTTGAACAGAGAGAGAAGAAATTCATTTGAAATTCATTTTTTATGCAATGGAGAAAAAGATTTTCAATTCGTGCAAATAAATAAACAAATTTAAATGATTTAAAGTAAAGTTCAATTAGGTCCAAATTCTCCTTGTTCAGCATTCTTAAAGAAAGAATACTTAATTTTTTTTTGTTGGGGTACCCTGCAAAACAAAGCATAGTAAAATAATACCCTAAAGAAGGGTAGGTTAGTTTACACAACGATCGTAGTCTGCTTTATGCAAAAAGATTGCATAATCATCCCCAGCAGAGTCGCCAAACTGTGAACCCCTTCCCAAAATATCATCAGGCATATGAATGCATGTGACTAAGGGTAGAAATGCACGTGAATGTATGAGTCACCACCTTGCTTAATTATTTTAGGGTAAACTAGGAAAAACCCTAAGTGACTCCAATTTCAATGAACCTAATTACTGGATTAATTATCCCAATGCTTAAGGCATGGTCTACGAACTCGAGGTGGATCCCGAGACTATGTCATGCTAATTAACTAACCGATGAATGAATGCTTTGCAAGGATGTAATTGGACCAATGAAAGTGTTTATGTGATTTCGACTTGCCGCTCGGGGTTAAATCCCAAACGTGCCTACGTACTTCCGTTTGAATGGAAGATCAAAGTCAACGTAGTTCGATAGGCCTCTTTTAGAGGGCTTTGAATGGGTATGCTTTATGCATGGGTGTGTGTATGCTTCGTGCATTTTTTTAGGCATTTTGCCAAAGAGTTGATTGATTTGATTGTTTCAGGCATTTGTTCCCAAAAATGTGGATTTAAGGCTTTTAGCCGAAAAGATTGATTTAGGCAATTGTTGCCAAAAGTTGATGCGATTTAGGCGATTGTTGCCAAAATTGGTTATTTGAAAGCTTTAAAGCCAAAATATTGATTTAGGCAATTTATTGCCAAAAATTGATGATTGGGCGATTGTCGCCAAAATTGATCGATTTAAGGCTTTAAAGCCAAAAGATTGATTAATTTTAAGGCATTTTGCCAAAGCTTTGATTTAAGCGATTTGTTGCTAAAAAAAAGATTAATCTCATTTATAGGCGATTTGTTTACCTAAAGTGATTGATTGATTTGCAATGTAGGCAATTTATTGCCAGGAAAACGTGTTTAATTAAGGCTATTTAGCCACAATTATTGATTAATTGGACTTAAGCCGGATTTGTTCGACATAAAAATGATTATACCTTAGCTATTAATTAACAAGGTATTTTAAGCCAATATTGTCGAATTTAGGCCTTAATACCACGATTATTGATTAACCGGGCATTCAGCCTAAATTATTTAATTGAGGCAGTTTACTTGCCTAATGATGACGTGAATGCGTTTATGCAGTGGCAGAGTTAAGAGGAGTAGAAGAGAAACATGCATGACGTGCTAAAATTAAATAGGCAGAGTTTAGTTCATGTACCTGATTTAATCGACGGCCACTTCTGAACTCCAGGTTAAACTCCTCGTTAAGGGAATATTAATTAATTCAAATTTAGTAACCACTTAACAAAGCAAGAAAGCAATAAAGCTAAACTAAAATGCAGAAAAGCAGTAAAGAATCGCAAGGAGCGTAAGGGAGAAGGAGCGTCCGTCAACATAGACTGAGTGAGTTGAAATGGAGACAACGGGGCCAATTTATAGGCAAAAATCGGACTGTTTCGGCGGGCTGGGCCGCCGGAGCCGCCGTGGGCTGGCGGCCTCTGCCGCCGTCGACGGCGGCCGCTGCCGACGTGGCCGGCGGTAGCTCCCGCCGAGGAGGGCGGCTACCGCCGCCGATGAGGGCGGCTGCTGCCGCCGTGAAGGGCGGCCGCAGCCGCTGTCGCCGGCAGAGCGGTTTCCGCCGCCGTGAAGGGCGGCCGCCGGCGGACTTTCTAGTTTTACTTTCCGGAGGCTTTTCCGAGAGTTCCGGACCTCCAAAAAATATTCCGGGAGCAATTTCGCGATCCCCGCGACGTCCCGGACGTTTTAAGTACCATATTGGCATACTTCCTGTAAATTTCCAAAATGGCCTCTGGTCCGGCCGGACTGTTTGCAGTCTGAAAAAACTGGCTTTTTGAGCCTCAAAATTTGAGTATTCACACCTATGCGGGCCCGGGTCGTTGCTGCTGGCTTCGGGGATTACGCTGCAGGATTGCGCCGCACGCAGCCTCGTTTCCCGCCCACTATGCGATATGCATTGATGGAGCGGTGGAACGATTGTACTCACACCTTCATCTTCGGGTTCGGCGAGATGACCCTGACGCCCGTGGACTATGCTGCCATCACTGGTCTACGCTTCACTGGCCCGGTTCCCCCGCTGGACGCTCGGTATCAGACGGCCACTCTCGGGGCCCAGCTGGTCCGTTCCTTGCTCGGTGTCACCTCACAGACTCGGTACACCGTGCAGGGATGTATGTCCTATGAGATGGTCTTCCGGTTCTGGGCCGAGAGGATCAGGACCCGTTTGGAGGCTTGGAGGGAGCTGCCGGAGGAGGCCCAACCTACTGCTCCTGCGTATACTCGGGAGGAGAGGGACCAGGCTGCTCGGTCCTTCTTATTCTACATCATCTCATCTCAGCTGTTATGCACCTCCCAGAATAAGGGAGACCCGGCGGTGCTGGCATGTCTTCAGGATCTGAGCCAGGTCGGGTCCTTCGACTGGGCCACACTCGGTTTGGCTCATCTCTATCACGGTCTGGATGTCTGGACCCGTGGTAGCGGTGAGTCGAACTGGCTGTTCATCCGGCCTCTGGAGGTAACATTCTTTCACTCTTCGGCTTTTTATTTGTCATTCTCAACTGTTCAACTAATTGATGTTATTTCTTTCTCTGCTGCAGGTATGGTCCTACGAGTACTGCATCTATCCTGGCGGTCCGAGTGGCGACTCTCCGATCGAGTCTAGGAGGATTACTCGCTATCTGTGTAACACCCGCCGCCCAGCCCCAAGAGACCCGACGGCGGATGCCACATTCGGTGCCGGAGACACCGTCCTAACATAACATATAAATCATAAAATTAGATTATGAATTAGAAGTGATTAAGTATTGACAAGTTTAGCGAGTAATTTTTTTCAATTTGTTTTTGAAATATATATATATATATAACTTATGAAAACAATTTAGGAAAAATCCTACAACAAAACTGCAAGAGTTTCCCTTTAAAAACCGAGCTCACCAAACATGTGAATACAAAACACTCCCAATTTTAAACTCTAAACCCCCAGCAAACTCCAGTAATCACCATAGCAACACAACAACACTTCTATACCTTCATAACTATAGAAACCCTCAATAGCATTTTAATGATCATCAATTAAATGCATTCATTATATATATATAACAAGTCCTTATCTTCTTAATCATACCAACTATCTTAAACATATTTTATATCCAAACATTAAATAAAATCTCATGCTTATCTCCAAATATATACACCAAACTAATTTATCATTACATGCTTAAGTTATAATTCAAATAACATAATATCCGAAAATGTAATAATTATACATGCCATGATTCTTAAGTACATCAAACTAATTCTACCACTACTAAAATAGTCGCTTCTAGTCTGAAGCTACTCTTCTGATCTTCAAGTAGCAACCACGGACTTCAACCTGCGCGTGATAAAAATCAACGCGCTGAGTATAAAACTCAGTGGTGCTCATAAATGACAAACTTACCAATGTTGCACTGGCAACACACTTAAAATATAAATTTTCATCAAAAGAACATACATTTACATTTATAGCAAAAGAAATATCAAATAAACTTATAATTAATAACATAAATAATTTAATTCTTCCAAATCACAAATTCATTACTTGGACATTTATTATACCAATACACATACTATTTATTTTAAAACCATGTATCGAAATATCATGCCTTGAAAATTAATTTGAGAACATAATCATTTATTTCCAAACTAAGGTTTACTGAAATAATATAATCTTATTCATTTAAGTGCCTTAAAAATATTTTCCAAGGGCTCGCATACACTTAGGAGAAAGAGAAGCAGATAGGTTTTCATAACTTATTCATAATGGCCTTAGGTCGCCAACCTTTTCATAACATATAGAGCGCGTCCGCCCTAACATAAGACACCCACGTGCCTAGCATATGATCATAGTTTCGTATCATAATGGCATCAAATGCCGAGCATGCTCATCATACATAATAAAATCAAATCTCGCATCAAATTCACATCAAGTATATTAGAGCCCAAAATCCTTGTTTTAATTCTTAATTCATAATACTTCTCATAAAACTTGTCTTATTCTTTAGTCTTCTTAAATTCATAATGTATGCTTACTTTAGAACATAAGTAACTCATGAAAATTAATATAGAAAATTTCTTATCATATGAAATCATACATGTAAGCTTACTTTTGAATTTAAGTGACTAATGAAAACTTCATACTTAAACATAATTACTTAATATAGGAAATTTCTTATAAATTCCTTTTCTTTTAAAACGTTCTTGAAGTCATAATGAAATTTATCATAAGAAACTTCTTATCATATAAAATCATACTTTCCTTATTCAAAATTCAAAGCACATACATCTTAAATACCCTTTTTTTTTTAAAAAAAAAAAACTCTAAACATATGAAAGTTATCAAAATAATCATACTTATGTCATAGATATATAGATAGCATACCATACAAAAAATAATAATTAAGTAAGCGGTACCACCCTAGAGTGGTTTGGCCTCTTAATGAAAACCAAGGGGAGGAATTTCCTTCTCCAACCAAGCATACTAACATAACTCTTATGCACCAAGGTATCCATTTTTATCCTCATCATGCATTATCTAAACTAATTCCACACTTTATCCCAAAATTTCCAACAATTTTTCCCATTTATGTCCATTTAAACATATCCACAATAACACTTTTCAAACTTATATCTTATTTTTGTCAAATAAATCCTCGAACATACAAATAATCAAGAGAACCTCATCACACATGATTCATACATACATTGATCCAAATAAACCCATGATTCAAGGCATAGGAAATTTCCAGCATTAATATAACCTTGACCTTTGCAGGGTTTTTAAGACATAACTTGAGTTATAGGTCTCAAAATGGAACGAAATCAGATTCATTAGAAAGCTAAGACAACATGCTACAAATGTTATGAAGGGATCACAGCCCAGATCAATCTGCAAGGTAGCAAACAAAAGCTAGGAACACAGACCAACAGTCCAGACCTGATTCAGCAGAACCAAGTCCAATGTTTATTGAATTACTCCTTAACCAAACACTCAAATTAATTCAATCCAAAACCATAGAAGTCTCAAGACACAGGGAAACAACTCTCATGAAGAACTCAGAACATAATCTTGCCATTATAGTGGTCAAAATGGGCAATCAATTCAGTGATGCATGTGGCCCGTCATAACACAGTCAGTTTGGGTGTTTCAGCCATAAGTTGAGTTATATATCTTCAAATTGGACACAAGAGGATGGGTTGGAAAACTAAGAGAGAGACCTACAACTGTTATGAAGGACTCAGACACAAATGGAAACTAGAAAGGATCGAAAAATGGTCCTTAATCTCACTCAATAACCCATTTTTCCTAAATTCAGCTTACTTTAACCATGAAGGGAACATGAACAACAAAGATACAAGGTAGAAATGTCTACCACAACATAAATACTCATCACATATCACCCAAGAGCATGTAATTGCAACCAAAATTCAACAAATCAATCATTTCATACAAAATCCCAAAATATCAACATAAGAGCATAAAGGCACAAAATCAAAAATTTGAGTAAGGTAAGTGTGTTTATGAACACTAACCTTAAAAATAAGCTTTAGCAAGCTTAAATTAAAACTTTCTAAGCTCTCACTTTTCCTTTACTCCATGGTAGAGGTTTCTCCAACCTTTGGCTCAAGTAGAGAATCTCCAAATTTCTTGAAATAATTCACCAAAAATCACTTCCCAAGCTTTAATCTCTAGGATTAATAACTTAAATCAAGTTGGTTGGGGTGAATTTGATGTGTTTAGTAAGGAAGAATTGAAGAAAATGAAGAAGAAGAAGGAGGAGGAGGAGACGTGTAAGGGAAAAGAAGAAGAAAGAAAAATGGTTGCACAATAATTGACGGTTGACTTATATAAAGCAACAAGGGTATTTTAGTCTTTTCCCCTAATTGGATGGCTAGGATTAAGTCAAGTAATCTCATCTAATGGCTACAAATAATCTCCAAGTAAATTCCTTCAAAATATTATTTATCTCCATAAAATTCTCAAATTTAATCCTTAAAAATAATTCCTCAAATTTCCTTACTTAATATAATACCATAATTCACTATTCACTAATTATCTAAATTCTCCAAAAATATTCATTACTTATTTTCTACCCATAAAAATCATGTATGCATACTCCAAAAATATTAAATAAAATATGAAACATAGATAGTAATTTTTCTGGACCAAAATAATACTGACTCCCGGACCGGTGGTACTATTCACAGACCGGTAAAAACTATTATTTTAGACACAGAAAAATTAGGGCGTTACAATCTGGCCCACTGTCATCACACTTATGCCAGTGGCAAGGATCCCGAGTACTAGCGGAGCTTCCTTAATGACCGGGAGTTGTCTGATGTGAGTACAGAAAGAACCTCTGAATCTTTAGCTTATCTTCTTTTCTCCTTTTATTTTAATACACAACAAATACTGATTTCTCCTTCTTTTGTAGCTGTCCTTGACTCCATGGGACTGCGAGGCCTGGCGGACCTACCCAGGCCGAGAGGTGGCTGAGTTGCACACCCGGTCGAGACTGCTGATGCGAGGATACTGGGCCGACAGGTACTTCCTAGGAGAGAGAGTCTTTGACACTCCGGTAGCTCCATCACAGCGGAGGGTGCCTCATGCCCCTCCTCGGCATATGTGTCTGCTGGAGGGCTTGACCCGGGAGGACTTGGAGGTAGAGTACAAAGGCTTCTCGGCGAACGATTTCCTGTCCGCCGGTGACTTCCCCTCTTACTTCGCCTCTCGGATGCAGGCGCGGCTTCCTGAGATCCTTGAGTATACTCAGGTAACTTTTCTGATCTTCGGTCTTATTTACTGTTATTACTGTTTTCACTGTTTCAGATCATTGATATCATCATTTCCTCTGTAACTAAATGCAGGAGCGGAAGACGCATAAGACTGCGGCTTACTACCGGGCAGAGGCAGCGACTGAGGTAGGTGGCACAGCTGCTCCAGCTGGACCGGCCGGTGTAGTGCTGGGGGATGTCCCGTTCCCACCGGGTATGGAGGTGGTGTTGGATCCTAGTCTAGGTTTGGCATCTGGCATCGTTATTCCTGCTGATCTTCGGCAGGCTCCTCCTCCGGTGCAGCTGGACCCTGAGCACGCTACACATGTAAGTCATAAACCGAATTTACAAAGTTAGAAGCATTTTACCTGAGTAATCTTTTAATGGATGTTTCTTGTTTGCAGGTGCCGGCCCAGAGATATCAGGAGATCTGCCAGCGGTTCGGGTTTGCCCGATCCTACATTGGTCGGCTGTACTCCGAGCGGCATGAGCTGGTATGAATTTTACACACATTTACCTTTTTGTTTCTTATTATTTGGCAAACTTTCTTACACATGTCTGCTTTTACAGGAGCTGGAGAACGGGAGGTTGCGGAGGCATCAGTCCCGTCAGTCCAGCGCTGTGAGCCGACTCCAGGCGGAGGTAGAGCGGCTTCGGACGAGGCTGGAGGTTGAGGGCATCCCGCTTGACTCTTCTGAGGAGGATGAGGATGGCTCTTCTTCCGATGATGCACCATCGTTTCCACCCCCTGCAGCTGCTACTGGTTCGAGCCATAGGCGGCGGTAGTCCTGCTCCGCGTCTCAGCCATTTTTGACATTTTTAAACATTTTGAACATTTAGTAGCATTATTTTATTTTTTGATGGTTGTACAGTTACATCATTATCATTATTTTATTATTATATTTTTCTTTGGTATTATTTACATTTTTATAATATTTTTCTTTTATTATATTGTTGTATGTGTTTATATTTTACAACTGTGAAGTCTTATTCCTACAAAAATAAAACACAAATACAAAAACACGAAAAAGAGGACGGTGTCCCGTTTATTTGCAAAAACGGTCCACCTTGTTAGTGGTCCATGAACCAGTCTATTATAAATGAAATAAATAAAATAAAAGAATGGACTTAAAATGAAATATCACAAGAATCAATCAATAAATAACAGTGGATCGTGTCACCTACCTGACAGGATGATTAATGCGACCATAAAGACTCAACCTGCTCGTTATACAAATCGTCCCTTCTTATTTATCCATGCAGGTTTAAATGCTCACTGACCCAAGTAGTCCATACATGATTGTCCTTCCAACTACCTCTGACAGTGGACATTAAGTCGAGCGATGACAATGTTCCGCCCATCGGTCCCTTCACTCTTCTATAAATGGGGGTTTCACTTCGCACCTCCTTCACATCCAACGTTCGACACAGACCAGTCTCTCGAATAATCCTTTTTCATGACCTTCAGAAGCCAAGTCTCATCCTTCGTCCAATCCATCTCTGATGACTTATGGCAGATTCCCCCTATGGATCAACTTGCCTGGTTAAGATATTTCAAAGACCTAAAACCTAACCATGGCTTCTTGTCTTGGCTCGTTACTCATTTTAATTCGAACACCATGGTTTTCCGGTTTGAAGACTCTGAAGTGACTCCGACTTATAAGGAAATGTGTGCCGTGATGGATCATCATCCTGAACAAAATGAAGCTCCGGCCTTGCCCCCAGGTCCTAGGTATAATCCAGCTGAGATCGTGGCCTTGTGTCTGGTTTATCTCCCTGATGGCATAAACACGGATCAGGGTCTTCCTTTAGAGCCTTTTCTCAACAAGGTTCTGTCCATGAATGTGGATCCTTCTTGGATTCGAGCTTGTTGCTTCTTGTTGCTGAATGTGTATGTCCTGAAGAACCGTCAACCCGGAATTGGAGATTTTCGACTTCTGACAGTTGTTCGCGACATGCAACTGTACCGTCGTACTGTCTTCATGATGATTATGGGAGAAACGATGTGTTGGGCCAGGGACATCGCCCTTCATATCACCAATTTCAATATTCATCATCGCGGTTGTCCAATATTGCTGCAGGCCTGGGCTTTAGACAAGTTAAGTCTACTTCTTCCGGTCCCTGCTCGTTTGATTCCAACCTATGGTCCTGCCAACTTTCGGTCTCGGACTCGAGGACATTTTGACTTTGGGGATAACCCGACAATTCGGTGGATTTGTCCCTGGTGGAGGATCAGGCTGGTTACTACTGGAAGCATGAACCTCAATTATGTGCTCTATGCTAGTCTAGACTGTTCCATGGCCTATTTCCCCGACAGGATCAGCCGTCAATACGGTATGATGCAGCGTGTTCCCAGAGTCCATAACTTCGAAAGCGGTCTGATAACATCACATCTGTTGACCAATTTGGCTGACCGTTGGCAAAATCGAAACACTGTGTATTTAGATGAAGGAACGATGCAGGATACCGTGACACCCGCATATGTCAACTGGTTCTTTACCCCACAATGATGTCATGCCCTGTGAAGATTGGCCTTTGCTGATAGGCCCTACTAGAATAAGTTGTTGTCTTTTCTTTTCCTTTTATACCCGGGTCATGAGTTTTTATATAAACGTATCTGCTTTTCTTTCAATTGATGACCTTGATGGCTCTGTCTTTATTAATTTCTGCTTCCTGCACACATGAATCAACAACATACAACAAACTTTTTCCTTCGGAATTATTTGCTGTGTTAGTTATTTGGGCCTCCTGCCCTTGGATTAATAAATGAAAGCTCATGAAGAAGAGGTTATTCTACAAGAACAAAAGCTTACGCTACAAAGAAAGGAGTGACTGTTTTATTACCTGCACAAATCAAACAAAAATAACAAATGTAACTCCTTTATGTATGCACGAACCTATGCAAGTGCTAAGGTTTATTCATGGTTTTATATTGATCTTTCCAGGGAAATCACTGAGAAAATGGTGCTCGTCCCTCTGATCAACGTCTTAAAAGAGTTCATTGTTTAGGCAGGGCCAACAGCCGAAACATCTTAGCTCAAATGAGTCGATCTTGGATCAAATAAGCAGAGAGGAAGGTTTTGCATCCTTCGACCATAACCCCGGAACAGGAAGAAAAGTTTTGAACTTCAAATCTTTTATTAATCTTTCTTCTTTTCAACATTATACAGAAGTAAAGAAAGTTTATTATAGTACAATGGTTATTTGCTCTAACTACTCGATTTCCTATTCTTCTTCAAGTCGGGTTGATGGCGTTGAGCAACCAATCACACATTTATCACGAACGCATGGCATGATTTCTGCATTTAAACTAAGCACCACGCGTTGATCCTGAAAATTTTATTTTATATATTTTATTTTTATTTTATTATTTTTTTTATGCTCCAACTTTTGCCTAGGCCGCCCTTTCGGGTTTTCAACCTAGCGAGCTTAATTCTTGCCTAAGCCGCCCTTTCGGGTTTTCAACTTAGCTAAAGATTTTTTTTTTTCGAAATCATCATTTCAGACGTAGAATCTTTTCATTTGGTCTTGATTGACAATTCGATTGACAGGTTCTCCTTCCATGGTGATTAATTCAGCGGCTCCTTTTGCTAATAGTTTGTGAACTCTGAACGGTCCATGCCAGTTGGGTTTAAATTTCCCACCAGGATGATTCTGGGCTTCGTGATCCAATAATCTGATCAAAACCAGATCTCCGTTCCTTACTGCCCTTGGATGTACTCGTTTATTGTAGAAACGAGCAATTCTTCTTTTTCCCATTTGATCCTGGAATCGAGCATTCAGTCTTTTCCCGTCTAAGAGCGCCAAATCTTCATATCTCTTCTTAACCCATTCCTCTTCGGTCAGACCAGCTTCTAACCCTGAGAGACTTCTTTTCGAGCTCTATCGGTAACACTGCCTCCATTCCGTATACAAGTTCGAAAGGAGAAGCTCCGTTTACTGATTTGAATGTAGTGCGATGCCCCCAGAGCGCGAAAGGAAGTTTCTCAGCCCAGCTTCTGTACCTTTCACACATCTTTGACAGGATTCTCTTGATCTCCTTATTCGTAGCTTCTACTGCACCATTAGCCTGAGGGCGATAAGGAGAAGAATGGTGATGCTCAACCTTGTATCTATAAAGCAATTGGCCAACATCTGTAACGCCCCAAAATTTTCGAATCTTAAAATAATATTATTTTATCGGGTCATGAATGGTGCTACAGAAAGGGGGATAATATTTTATTTAGATCCGAGGAAGATATTGAGTATGATTAACTATGAATGGGTAGTGATTTACCAGTCTATGAATAGTACCACCGGTCTGTGAATAGTACTACCGGTCCGGGAGTCGGTAGTATTTTGGTCCGGAAAAATTACTATATATGTTTTATATTTTCTTTAATATTTTTGGAGTATATATGCATGATTTTTATGGGTAGAAAGTAAGTAATGAATATTTTTGGAGAATTTAGATAATTAGTGAATAGTGAATTATGATGCTTTATTAATTAAGGAAATTTGAGGAATAATTTTTATGGAGTAATTTGAGAAATTTGTGGAGATAAATAATATTGTGAAGGAATTGAATTGGAGAATATTTTTAGCCATTAGATGAGCTTAATCTTAACCATCCAATTATGGGGAAAAGACCAAAATACCCTTTGATCACTTTATAAGGTCAACTTCAATTATTGAGCAACCACTTTTTCTCTTCTTCTTCTTCTCTTCAACGCCACTTCCTCTTCTTCTTCTCTTCTTTGTTTTTCTTCACTTCTTACTTGTTAAATCCACCAAATTAAACCCACCCAACTTGATTTAAGTAAGTAATCTTAGAGAATTAAGCTTGAGAAGTGATTTGTGGTGATTAGTTTCAAGAAATTTGGAGATTCTCTACTTAAGCCAAAGGTTGGGGAAACCTCTACCATGGAGTAAAGGCAAAGTTAGAGCTTAGAAAGCTTTAATTTAAGCTTGCTAAAGCTTATTTTTAAGGTTAGTGTTCATAAACACACTTACCTTACTTGAATTTTTGATTTTGTACATTTATGCTATCATACATGTATTTTGGGATTTTGTATGAAATGATTGATTTGTTGAACTTTGGTTGCAATAACATGCTCTTGGGTGATGTTTGATGAGTATTTAGTATGTGGTAGAAATTTCTACCTTGTATCTTTGTTGTTCATGTTTTTTTTCATGGTTAAAGTAAGCTGAATTTTGGAAAAAGTTTTATTGGGTGAGATTAAGGACCAGTTTTCGACCATTTCTATTTTCCATTTGTGTCTTAGTCCTTCATGAAAGTTGTAGGTCTACTTCTTAGCTTTCCAACCCATCCTCTTGTGTCCAATTTGGAGATACATAGCTCAACTTATGGCTGAAATACCTAAACTAACTCTGTTATGTCGGGCCACATGCATCACTGAATTGAGTGCCCATTTGGACCACTATAATGACAATATTTGGTTCTGAGGTCTTCATAAAAGTTGTTTCCCTGTGTCTTGAGATTTCCATGGTTCTGGATTGGTTTAATTTGAGTGTTTGGTTAAGTAGGAATTCAATAAACATTGGACTTAGTTCTGCTGAATCGGGTCTGGACTGTTGGTCTGTGTTTCTAGCTTCGGTTTACCACCTTACACATTGATCTGGGCTGTGGTCCCTTCATAACATTTGTATCATTTTATCTTAGCTTTCTAATGAATCTAATTTCATTCAATTTGGAGACCTATAACTCAAGTTATGTCTTAAAAACACAGCAAAGGTCAAGGATATTTTAATGCTGGAAATTTCCTATGCCTTGACTCATAGGTTTATTTGGATAAATGTATGTATGAATCATGTGTGATGAGGTTCTCTTGATTATTTGTATGTTTGAGGATTGATTTGACAAAAATAAGATATAAGGTTGAAAAGTGGTATTGTGGCTATGTTTAAATGGATATAAATGGGAAAAATTGTTGGAAATTTTGGGATAAAGTGTGGAATTAGATAATGCATGATGAGGATAGAAATGGATACCTTGGTGCATAAGAGTTATGTTAGTATGCTTGGTTGGAGAAGGAAATTCCTCCCCTTGGTTTTCATTAAGAGGCCAAACCACTCTAGGGTGGTAAGGCTTACTTAATTATTTTTTTTTGTATGGTATGCTATCTACATATCTATGACATAAGTATGATTATTTTGATAACTTCCATATGTTTAGAGTTTAAAAAAAAAAAATGGGTATTTAAGGTGTATGTGCTTTGAATTTTACATAAGTAAAGTATGATTTTTTTTATGATAAGAAGTTTCTTATGATAAATTTCATTATGATGTTAAGAAAGTTTTAAAAGAAAAGGAATTTATGAGAAATTTTCCTATATTAAGTATATATATCTATATATATATTTTCAATATTTCCTTTGAAGAATGTGGTAATTTTTGTAAGTTGTAAGTTGAGAAATTTGAAATGATGGGTATTAAGTAATGAAGAGGTTTTGATTAAGAATTATTGCTTTTGCGAAAGAATGATTTTGATTTGGGCTCTACTATGCATGATTGAAACGTGGTATGATGAGATTGATTTTGTTATGTGAAGCTATGATCATATGCTAGGGTTATCAGCCCTTATAAATAGGCGGACGCGCTTATTTGTGTGATGGGGGTTGTGCTTTCATAGGCCACGGTGGTGCTTTCAGAGGCCACGATTGTGTGATGGGTGTGGTGCTTTCATAAGCCACGGTGGTGCTTTCACAGGCCACGATTGTGTGATGGGGGTGGTGCTTTCATAGGCCACGATTGTGTGATGGGGGTGGCGCTAACATAGGCCACGATCAAATCTGTTTATGTTCATTCTGTATTAGTACGAGCCTTAACTAAAGAATTAACATATTTGTATTTATAATCGTCTTATTACTTTCAAAGTATTTGAATTAAACGAATGAGATCATATTATTTTAGTAAACCTTACTTTGGAAATTAATGATTATGTTATCAAATGAATTTTCAAAGCATGATATTCCGGTACATGGTTTTAAACATAAATAGTATATGTATTGGTATAATAAATGTGCAAGCAATGAATTTATGAGTTGAAAGAATTAAATTCTTTATGTTATTAATTAAAAGTTTATTTAATATTTCTTTTGCTATAAATGTACATGTATGTTGAAATTTAATGATTTTATGTCATTTGTGTTTTAAGTAAGTTGTCATCACAACTTTAGTAAGTATGTGAATTATGAGCACCACTGAGTTTTATACTCAGCGCGTTGATTTTTATCACGCGCAGGTTAAAGGCTGTGGTTGCTGCTTGAAGACTAGAAGAGTAGCATCAGGGCAGAAGTGACTATTGTGGTAGTAGTAGATTGAGATTTATGTACTTAAGAACTATGGCATGTATCAGTATTATATTTTCAGAGATTGTATTATTTGAATTATAACTTAAGCATGTAATTAGCAATTATGTTGGTGTCTATATTCGGAGATAAGCATAAGATTCATTAAATGATTGAATATAAATTATTTCAAGAGAGTTGGTATGATTAGTTTATTAAGACTTGATATATATACTGAATGCAATTAATTGATGAATATTAAACTGCTATTGAGGATTTATATAATTCTGAAAATGTAGAAGTGTTGTTGTGTTATGATGATTATGTGGAGATGTTGGGAGTTTGGAGTTGAATTGGGAGTGTTTTGTATTCACATGTTTGGCGAGCTCAGTTTTTAAAAGGGAAATTCTTACAGTATTTATGTAGGATTTTTCCCAATCTATTTTTCAAAAAAAAAAAAAAAAAAAAAAAAGAGATAAAAACGAAATGAAATGATTATCTATAAAAAAAAAAAAATTACTCGCTACACTTGTGAATACTCAATTACTTCTAATTCATAATCTTATTTAATGATTTGTATGTTAAGTTAAGATGGTGTCTCCGGCACCGAATGTGGCATCCGTCGTCGGGTCTCACGGGACTCGGCGGAGGGTGTTACAACATCTGCCTGGAAATGAGAACCATTATCTGTAACTATGTGATGGGGAACACCATAGCGACAGAAAATGTTCTGTTCAATGAATCTAGCCACATGCTTGGCGGTTAAAATCTTGTAAGATTGAGCCTCAATCCATCTAGAGAAGTAGTCAACTGCAACCAATATATACTGATGGCCGTTGGATGCTGCTGGTGAAATTTTGCCGATGACGTCTATACCCCATGCAGAAAAAGGCCAGGAAGGAGTTGTCGGATGAAGTTCAACAGCAGGTAAGTGGCTTTTATTGTCATGGTATTGGCAAACTCTGCAATGACGCACATACTGAACACAGTCACCTTCTGTGAACCCCTCCCCCAAATATCACCGGCATACAAATGCATATGACTAAGGGCAGAAATGCACGTGAATGTATGAGTCGCCACCTTGTTTAATTATTTTAGGGTAAACTAGGAAAAACCCTAAGTGACTCCAATTTTAATTAACCTAATTACTAGATTAATTAACCCAATGTCTAAGGCATGGTCTTCGAACCCGAGGTGGATCCCGAGACTATGTCATGCTGATGAACTAACCAAATGAATGAATGCTTTGCAGGTAAGATGAAGTAATTGGACCAATGAAAATGTTTATGTGATTTCGACTTGCCGCCTGGGGTTAAATCCCGAACGTGCCTACGTACTTCCGTTTGAATAGAAGATCAAAGTCAACGTAGTTCGATAGGCCTTTTTAAAAGGGCTTTGAATGGGTATGCTTTATGCATGAGTGTGTGTATGCTTCGTGCATTTTGTTTAGGCATTTTGCCAAAGATTTGATTGATTTGATTTTTTAGGCATTTGTTGCCAAAAAAAATGTTGATTTAAGTCTTTTAGCCAAAAAGATTAATTTAGGCAATTTATTGCCAAAAATTGATGTGACTTAGGCGATTGTTGCCAAAATTCGATTGTTTAAAGGCTTTTAGCCAAAAGAGTTGGTTTAGGCAATTTATTGCCAAAAATTGATGATTGGGCGATTGTCGCCAAAAATTGATTGATTTAAGGCTTTTAGCCAAAATGTGTTGATTTAGGCAATTTGTTTGCCAAAAAGTGATTATTTGAAGGCTTTTTAGCCAAAAAGATTTAAGCGATTTGTCGCTAAGAAAAGATTAATCTACTTATAGGCAATTTGTTTACCAAAAGTGATTGATTGACTTGCAATGTAGGTAATTTATTGCCAAGAAAAACATGTTTAATTAAGGCCTTTTAGCCACAATTATTGATTAATTGGACTTAAGCCGGACTGTTCGAAATAAAGGCGATTTTACCATAGTTATTAATTAACTAGGCACTTTAGCCAAATATTGTCGGATTTAGACTTTAATGCCACGATTATTGATTAACCGGGCATTTAGTCTAAATTTATTTAATTGAGGCAACTTACTTGCCTAATGATGACATGAATGCATTTATGCAGTTGTAGAATTAGGAGGAGCAGAAGAGAAACATGCATGAAGTGCTAAAATTAAATAGGCAGAGTTTAGTTTATGTACTTGATTTAATCGACGGCCACTTCTTAACTCCAGGTTAAGCTCCTCGTTAAGGGAATATTAATTAATTCAAATTTAGTGACCAATTAACAAAGCAAGAAAGCAATAAAGCTAAACTAAAATGCAGAAAAGTAGTAAAGAATCTCAAGGAGTGTAGGGGAGAAGGAGCGTCCGTCAACACAGACTGAGTGCTTAGGCCGCCGGGGCCGGCGGCCGGAGCCGCCGTGGACGGCGGCCCGAGCCGCTGTGGGTGGCTGCCGGAGTTGCCAGGGCAGGCGGCCAAAGCCGTCGTGTCCGGCGGCCTGAGCCACCGAGGCCGGCAGGTTTGCTAATTTTTCTTTCTGGAGGCTTTTTCGGGAGTTCCTGACCTCCAAAAAATATTTCGGGACCAGTTCCGTGATCCTCGCGATGTCCCGGACGTTTTAAGTACCATATTGGCATACTTTCGGTGAACTTCCAAAATGGCTTCCAGTCCGGTCGGACTGTTTGCAGTCCGGGAAAACTGGCTTTTTGAGCCTCAAAATTTGAGTATTCACAGTTGCCCCCCACTGGCTATCATAAAAATGATTCATGAGAGCCAGTGGCTGTCTGAAGGAGCAAATTTTGAGGATGGGCAGAGGAGGAAACCCCGCCGTTGGTTTTTTTTTTCTTCTTTGAAATGAAATGATCCAATGCATGGACTTATGTTTGCAACTTAAAGATGTTTTTGCCTCTTTGAGGACTTAAAAATAAATTTTGCCTCTTAGAGGACTTGAAAAAAGAGGTTTTCCCCTTAATGAGGGCTTGAAAAGAGATTTTGCCTCTTAGAGGACTTGAAAAGATGTTTTGCCCCTTAGAGGGCTTGAAAATGAGATTTGCTTTATTTTGTTTTTTTCTTTGAGAACCAAGGGTCCACCTAAAGTCGAAATGATCAAATGGCTTGGTTTTGGATGAAAAATGGTTGGTTATTGGTCAGGGTTTCACCCTAGGTTTTATGTAAAAAAAAAAAAAAAAAGGTTAACCATTAACCGGGTTCTACCCTAGGTTTGTGTAAAAGAGATTGACGATGGTTGGGTTTCACCCTACGTTGTGTATGTTTTTTTTTTATAACACTTGCCCCTGAATCTGACTTGGAGGATTTTGCCCCCTGCTCGAGAGAATTGATGCCCTTATTAGCTGAAATAGAATTTCTACTTAATGAAAGACTAAAAATTCCGTGATTACTTCTGTGATGGGAGAATGGTGAAGGTTCTTATCACTTCCTGCCCCCAGAATGGTGCTGACCATGGAATACTTCAAAACATTGGTGTTGTACTTGTCCAATCGGTTGAGGAATCAAAGAGAACTAAGCCACTTATGTGACTCGAGGAAACGGACAATGTGGATGACATCGCTCGTCTGAAAGGATCGAAGAAACGATGGTCCGAGTGGAGACGAGGTATTAAAGAATTACCTTTCAACGATTATGCTTGACATTTTTTAGGGTTGTTTTGGAAACCCCGGGGATTGAATTGACATTTTCCTCTCTCTCTTTTTTTTTCGAGGAATGACTCAAAGAGTGACGCTTTCAAAACGAACTTTTGAGAATGACTCGATTTTTGTGACTCATTGTGGAATGACCACTGGTGATGGAGACTTGATTTTAAAGACTCATTGGAGACTCGATTTAGAGACTCAAATTTTTCTTGTAGTGAATTTTGACTCGAAGGGACTCAGTGATTCTTTGAAAAAAATGATTTATATACTCCCAAGGAGACCTTTGAAAGGGATTTTTTTTTTTTTAGGGACATACTTTGCTGTTTATCCTACAAAAAATGGACTCTCTAAAAGAATTCATGAAAGCACTTTTTTTTTTTTTTTGCCTTAACTTTTGCCTAGTAGCCGCCCTTTCGGGTTTTCGACTCTAGCAGGCTCTTTGCCCTAACTTTTGCCTAGACCGCCCTTTCGGGTTTTCAGCCCAGCGGGCTCAATTCTTGCCTGAAGCCGTCCTTTCGGGTTTTCAACTCCAGCTTTTATTTTTCTTTTCTTCTCTTTTTTTTTTATTTTTTAATTTTTATATTGGCAAAGAGAAAATGCTATTTATGATGCAAACTTATGTTTGTGACCGCGCCTTTGCGGCTGCAAACGTATCTCCAAGAACTCTTCGGGGGATGGGGAGAATCTGGTCTTTCGTAGTTCCTTTCGGGATGCGAACTTCGTGCTCGGCTGGTGCGGAATTCATCTCCGGCTTGATGTTAGTGCGGAATTCCTTTCCGTCTTGGTGCAGAATTTATTTCCGACTTGCTGTTGGGGCAAAATTCAATTCCGACTTAATGCTGATTGTGGAATTCATTTTCGATTTGATTTCTTCGGGATTCCTTCCCGACTTGATATTAATACGGAATTCATTTCTGACTTGATTTCTTCGCGGGATTTCTTCCCGGCTTGATGTCTTTGTGAGATTCCTTCCCGACTTGATGTTGATGCAGAATTCATTTCTGACTTGATTTCTTCGCGGGATTTCTTCCCGGCTTGATGTCTTTACGGGATTCATTCCCGACTGGATGTCTTTGCGGGATTCCTTCCCGACTTGATGTTGATGCAGAATTCATTTCTGACTTGATTTCTTCGCGGGATTTCTTCCCGGCTTGATGTCTTTACGGGATTCATTCCCGACTTTGATGATGTTGAATCAACTTATTGACTCGAGCTCGTATGATAGTGATGACCCTAGGCGAATCTGACTTTGTTGTTGTAGTGGTTTTACCACTGGTTGACTGAAATATGACTTGTATTCATCACAAAGAGTTTTGAATGCCCACATTGTGGTGGTAACTTGAGTGGCTTGAGTGTTGAAGAAGCTTTTATGCTTTGAGTTTGTGGCTTCGCCATGTTTGAATTCTTGAGGTTAATTTGATTCCTTTTCTTGAACTTTATCTTCCTCTGAATTTGAAACTTATTTCCTCAATGGTTCTCCTCTCCATAAGGAATTTTGAGGAGACTCTTCCTTTTCCTTGTTTTGAGAAATGATCTTTGTTTATAAGGACACTTGTACTTGTGCCATGCTTGGCGCTTGATTTTCAAGGTGTTTGTTGTCGTCCAATTTGTGGAAATGACTGCTTCTTTTAACTTGCTTTTTCAAAATGTGAGCAGCCGCTTGGTCTTTGTCCTTATGGCTGAAATGATTTGTCATCTACCCTTGATGGGCTTGAATTTAACGGAGAGCTTGCAGTTGACCCGTTTTTGACATCTTGATTTCCTGTAGCTTTGTCCTTGATTTCTTTCTTTTATGCAGAAGTTCCTTTTGACCCATTTTTTTCTTTTGCTTGTTTGCTTCCTTTTGACCAGGGGTTCCTTTTGTCCCGTTTTTCCTTTTGCTTGCTTAGAAGCAGCCTCTCCATAAAGAATTTCGAGGCAACTTGATTCTGAGATGACTTGAGTAGTGTATGGATAACATTGCGACTTCGTGCAGACCCAACCCAATAACTTCTTTATTCTGTCACTTTTAAGCTCAAAATTCAGACACCTCTCTGTCGGGGCATCTTCCATTCCTGGGTTTTCGGAGAAACCATTCTGGCCCTAACCCCTTCAATCGGCTTTACCTTGGTACTGTTTGAAGTCTTGCGTACCTGTGAACCCCTCCCCAAAATATCATAGGCATATGAATGCATGTGACTAAGGGAAGAAATGCACGTGAATGTATGAGTCGCCACCTTGTTTAATTGTTTTAGGGTAAACTAGGAAAAACCCTAAATGACTCCAATTTTAATTAACCTAGTTACTAGATTAATTATCCCAATGTCTAAGGCATAATCTGCGAACCTGAGGTGGATCCCGAGACTATGTCATGCTGATGAAACTAACCAAAAATGAATGCTTTGCAAGATGATTGGACCGATGGAATGTTTAAGTGAATTTGAATGATTGCGACTTGCCGCTCGGGGTTAAATCCCTAACGTGCCTACGTACTTCCGTTTGAATGGAAGATCAAAGTCGACGTAGTTCGATAGGCCTCTTCTAGAGGGCTTTAGATGGGATGCTTGATGCATGAGTGTGTGTATGCTTTGTGCATTTTTGTTTAGGCATTTTGCCAAAGAATTGATTGTTTCAGGCACTTGGTGCCAAAATGTTGATTTGAGGCTTTTTGCCAAAAGAAAGGATTTGGGCTTATTCTTGCCAAAAGATAAGTTGGGCTTATTTGCTTGCCAAAGATTAATTGGGCTTATTATTGCCAAGAGATTGATTGTTTAGGCGATTGTCGCCAAAATTGAATGATTTAAGGCTTTTTAGCCAAAATGAATTGATTTAGGCAATTGTTGCCAAAGGTTGATTCAAGGCTTTTAGCCAAAAGAAATTGATTTAAGCGATTTGTCGCTATAAAAGAGATTAATTTTCACTTATAAGCAATTTATTTGCTTAAAGTGATTATTTAAAGGCTTTTATCCAAATTATTGATTTAAGCGATTTGTCGCTATAAAAGATTAACTTTTCACTTATAAGCAATTTGTTTGCCTAAAGTGATTAATTAAATTGAAATATAGGCAATTTATTGCCATAAAAAAAACGTGTTTAAGTAGGACCTTTTAGTCACAATCATTGATTAACTGGACTTAGGCCAAGAACTGTTCGAAATAAAGGCAATTTCACCATAGTTATTGATTAGCTAGGCTTCTTTAGCCAATAATGTCAGATTTAAGCTTTAATACCACGATTATTAATTAATCGGGCATTTAAGCTTAATCTTTATTTGATTGAGGCAATTTATTTGCCTAATTATGACATGGATGCATTTATGCAGTTGTAGAATTATTAGGAGTAGAAGAGAAGCATGCATAAAATGCTAATAATAAATAGACAGAGTTTAGTTTTGTGTACCTGATTTAGTCGACGGCCACTTCTTAACTCCAGGTTAAGCTCCTCGTTAAGGGAAATATTAATTTTTTTAGTTTAATTTAACTTTGAGTGATCAAATATCACAACAATAGAATCAAACTAAAAAAATAAAAAATAAGATAAATATGCAAGAAAGCAATAAAGAATCGCAAAGAGCGTAAGGGAGAAGGAGCGTCCGTCAACACAGACCGAGTGTCTCAAAACGGAGCCCCAGAGCCATTTTTATAGGAAAAAACGTGATCCCGGGCGCCCCTGCCCGCCCTCCAGGGCGGGCGTGCCCGCCTGGGCTGGGCGGGCGTGCCCGCCCACGCTGGGCGGGCATGGCCGCCCAAGCTGGGCGGGCGTGCCCGCCTAGACTGGGCGGGCATGGCCGCCCTAGCTGGGCGGGCGTGCCCGCCCTTGAGGGGGGGCATGCCCGCCTAGACTGGGCGGGCATGGCCGCCTAGACTGGGCGGGCATGCGTGCCTTTCTCTTTTTCTCTTCTTTTTTTTTCGTTCCGGAGGCTTTTCCGGGAATTTCGGACCTCCAAAAAATATTCCGGGACCGGTTCTGCGATCCTCGTGAAATTCTGGACGTTTCAAGTACCATATTGACATACTTCCAGTAAATGTCCAAAATGGCCTTCGGTCCGGCCGGACTGTTTGTAGTCCGGCATTGACACTGTAGAAAAGTCAAAGTTACTGTAGCAAGGTCAAAATTTGAGTATTCACAGTTGCCCCCCACTGGCTATCATAAAAATGATTTATGAGAGCCAGTGGTCGTCTGAAGGAGCAAATTTTGAGGATGGGCAGAGGAGGAAACCCCGCCGTGGGTTTTTTCTATGCAATGAAATGATCAAGTGCATGGATTTATGTTTGCAACTTAAAGTTGTTTTTGCCTCTTTGAGGACTTGAAAAGATGTTTTTCCTCTTAGAGGACTTGAAAAAGATGTTTTGCCTCTTAATGAGGGCTGGAAAAGAGATTTTGCCTCTTAATGAGGGCTTGAAAAGATGATTTTGCCTCTTAATGAGGGCTTGAAAAGTTGATTTTGCCTCTTAGAGGACTTGAAAAGATGTTTTGCCTCTTAATGAGGGCTTGAAGATGTTTTGCCTCTTAGAGGACTTGAAAAGATGTTTTGCCTCCTAATGAGGGCTTGAAAAAGAGATTTGTTTTATTTTTGTTTTCTTCTTTGAGAACCAAGGGTCAACCTAAAGTCGAAATGATCAAATGGCTTGGTTTTGGGTGAAAAGTGGTTGGTTATTGGTTATAGTTTCACCCTAGGTTTTATGTAAAAAAAAAGGTCAACCATTAACCGGGTTCTACCCTGGGTTTGTGTAAAAGAGATTGACGATGGTTGGGTTCCACCCTGGGTTGTGTATGTTTTTTTTTATAACACTTGCCCCTGAATCCGACTTGGAGGATTTTGCCCCCTGCTTGAGAGAATTGATGCCGTTATTAGCTGAAATAGAATTTCTTCTTAACGAAAACTAAGAAAATTCCGTGATTACTTCTGCGATGGGAGAATGGTGAAGGTTCTTATCACTTCTTGCCCCCAGAATGGTGCTGATCATGGGACACTTCAAAACATTGGTGTTGTACTTGTCCAATCGATTGAGGAATCAAAGACAACAAAGCCACTTATATGACTCGAGGAAACGAACAATGTGGATGACATCGCTCGTCTGAAAGGATCGAAGAAACGATGGTCCGAGTGGAGACGAGGTATTAAAGAATTACCTCTCAATGATTATGTTTGACATTTTCTAGGGTTGTTTTAGAAACCCCGGAGATTGAATTGACATTTTCCCCTCTCTTTTTTTTTTCAAGGAATGACTCAAAGAGTGATGCTTTCAAAACGAACTTTTGAGAATGACTCGATTTTTGTGACTCGCTGTGGAATGACCACTGGTGATGGAGACTTGATTTTAGAGACTCATTAGAGACTCAATTTGGAGACTCAAATGTTTCTTGTAGTGAATTTTAACTCGAAGGAACTCAGTGATTCTTGGAAAAAATGATTTATATATTCCCAAGGAGACCTTTGAAAGCACTTTTTTTTCTTTTTGCCTTAACTTTTGCCTAGTAGCCGCCCTTTCGGGTTTTTCGACTCTAGCAGGCTCTTTGCCCTAACTTTTGCCTAGACCGCCCTTTCGGGTTTTCAGCCTAGCGGGCTCAATTCTTGCCTGAAGCCGCCCTTTCGGGTTTTCAACTCCAGCTTTTCTTTTTTCTTTTCTTCTCTTTTTTTTATTTTTTTATATTGGCAAAGAGAAAATGCTATTTATGATGCAAACCTATGTTTGTGACCGCGCCTTTGTGGCTGCCTACGTATCTCCAAGAACTCTTCGGGGGATGGGGAGAATCAGGTCTTTCGTAGTTCCTTCCAGGATGCGAACTTCGTGCTCGGCTGGTGCGGAATTCATCTCCGACTTGATGTTAGCGCGGAATTCCTTTCCGTCTTGGTGCGAAATTTATTTTCGACTTGCTATTGGGGCAAAATTCAATTTCGCCTTAATGCTGATTGTGGAATTCATTTCCGATTTGATTTCTTCAGGATTCCTTCCCGACTTGATATTAATACAGAATTCATTTCTGACTTGATTTCTTTGCGGGATTTCTTCCCGGCTTGATGTCTTTGCGGGATTCCTTCCCGACTTGATGTTGATGCAGAATTCATTGCTGCCTTGATTTCTTCGCAGGATTTCTTCCTGGCTTGCTGTCTTTACGGGATTCATTCCCGACTGGATGTCTTTACGGGATTCCTTCCCGACTTGATGTTGATGCAGAATTCATTGCTGCCTTGATTTCTTCGCAGGATTTCTTCCTGGCTTGCTGTCTTTACGGGATTCATTCCCGCCTGGATGTCTTTACGGGATTCCTTCCCGACTTGATGTTGAATCAACTTATTGACTCGAGCTCGTATGATAGTGATGACCCTAGGCGAATCTGACTTTGTTGTTGTAGTGGTTTTACCACTGGTTGACTGAAATATGACTTGTATTCATCACAAAGAGTTTTGAATACCCACATTGTGGTGGTAACTTGAGTGGCTTGAGTGTTGAAGAAGCTTTTATGCTTTGAGTTTGTGGCTTCGCCATGTTTGAATTCTTGAGGTTAATTTGATCCCTTTTCTTGGACTTCATCTTCCTCTGAACTTGAAACTTATTTCCTCAATGGTTCTCCTCTCCATAAGGAATTTTGAGGAGACTCTTCCTTTTCCTTGTTTTGAGAAATGATCCTTGTTTATAAGGACACTTGTACTTGTGCCATGCTTGGCGCTTGATTTTCAAGGTGTTTGTTGTCATCCAATTTGTGGAAATGACTGCTTCTTTTTAACTTGCTTTTTCAAAATGTGAGCAGCCGCTTGGTCTTTGTCCTTATGGCTGAAATGATTTGTCATCTACCCTTGATGGGCTTGAATTTAACGGAGAGCTTACAGTTGACCCGTTTTTGACAACTTGATTTCCTGTAGCTTTGTCCTTGATTTCTTTCTTTTGTGCAGAGGTTCCTTTTGACCCGTTTTTTCTTTTGCTTGCTTAGAAGCAGCCTCTCCATAAAGAATTTCGAGGCAACTTGATCCTGAGATGACCTGAGTAGTGTATGGATAGCATTGCGACTTCGTGCAGACCCAACCCAATTCCAAACATAACTTCTTTATTCTGTCGCTCTTAAGCTCAAAATTCAGACACCTCTCTATCGGAGCATCTTCCATTCCTGGGTTTTCGGAGAAACCATTCTGGCCCTAACCCCTTCAATCGGCTTTGCCTCGGTACTGTTTGAAGTCTTGCGTACCCTTCGCTGGATCCTTTCCATGATTACCCTTCAAAACTTCCCCTTTGATGGTGCTTCTTAGGATGCCCCCAGCTTTGATTGATGCAGAGCAAATGAAAGGATGAATGCATTTTTCTTTGCCAATTTTTATTATTTTTTTATTTTTTCAATTTTTTATTATCTTTTTCATTTTTTTTTGTGCTTTCACAGGAAAGGATAGGGAGAGAGTATAAACATTGATTGGAACGTAAACTGATCCCTTTTTTTTGATAAGACAAAATTTGTGTACAAAAGACACTTAGATTTACAAATTTGAATTGAATGAAAACTTGAATGGAAATGAAAATGAAAAGAAAAACTAGACCCTAAAAGATAGACTCTAGGTGGACTGTGATGGACTAGGATTGGGTTGACTGTAGTGACTTTGTTCTTCTCGATGCTTCAATCGATCAGACATGTTGTTGTTGGTCTTGAACAATTCCTTTGTTCTTTTGGAGGCTTGATCTTAACCTTCTCAGACACAAACCTCATTCATTTCTAAGAAAAGTTTGAAAGGATCGAAAGATTCTTATTCAGCAATTTTTTTTGGCATTAATCCCATGGTTAGGCAAGGGATTGGTTGATATTCAGCTTGCTCTTGGGGATGATGGACCCATTGTCAACCAGGTCTTGTAGATGGTTTTTCAAAGTCCAGCATGATTCGGTCTTATGCCCATGTCCTTGATGGTACTCACAGTATTCATTGGCTTTGAAATTCCGGGGCAGGGGGTTTGGTAATGGCCTTGCTTCTAAGGGCTTCAGTAAATTTGCTTTCACTGCTTCTCGGAACACCAAAAGGATTGGCATGCCGAGATCAGTATATTGCCTCCTTGGCTGATTATTTCTCAAATTCCCAACACGTAAAGGATTCGTGGGGATTATACTGGCTATTTCATTTGTCTCACTGGACCCAGCATGATTCTGCTTCTTGTATGAGTCTTCTTTGAGGTGACCCAACTGGATTAAGTCTTCCACCTTAGTTGCTTTCCTGTTTGCTGTCACAAAATAGCTTTCTCTTCTTCCTCCTCCTATGGCCGAATACCCCTAGCTCCTCTCCTCTCCTCTCCTCTTCATTTTTCTTCAAACTTTCCACCATGAATCACTCATTCTAACTTAAATAAATTAAATCATAGCCTTGGTTATGGAAGATTGGAGCAATTAGTTGGATTTTTGGGTGTTGGAATTCAAGAAAAAGCTTGGAGAAAGTTAGGGTTTCTTATACCAAGTAAGTTGATTCTAGGTTTTGGGTTTTTACTTGAGTTTTGTTCATGCTATAACATTTTCTCATTCTCTTGCATGCTTTCCTCTATTTCTTTGTTCTTTCATGTTTTGATTTCGGATTTTCTCCTTGATTTAGAGGTAGGTGAGCCCTCTACCAAGGACAAGGGAAAGGGTAAAGTTTAAGCACAATTTCTAAGCTTTCTAAAGCTTTAAATCAAGGCTAATCTCATAGATAACTCATTTTCTCATATTTTCTCTATTTTTCATTTACTAGGTTTATGTTAGAAATTGGGGATTTTGTTCTAAATCATTGAATTAAATTGAGTTTGGATGACTAAATTGGGTTCTTGGGTGTATATATATTGAGATTAAATGCTTACATGAGGAAGGAAACTCTCCCTTCCTTTCTTTTTAAGAGTGGCCAAACCACCCTAGTGCTTGTTAGCCAAGTTTTTCTAACTTTTTCCTCTTGATTATATTGATTAAATATTGTTTAGCATGTAATATATGGTGAAGTTCCTGTTCAAGCAATCTTTAGCATGCCTAATTTTTATATGACTTAACATGGTGAGAAATTGGTGATTTTTGTAGAAATTGGTGAAATTGAGCCATGTTGATTATTTGTATGAATGCTTGGGTAATTTCTAAACATACTAGTATATGAGTATAGAAAAGAGAACTTTTCCCCCTTTGTTTGCTTGGATTGGCCGAACCATACATAATAGGAAGGCATGTGTCTTTTTGCCAATTAACTATTGATTAAGCTTCTAAATTATAAGTTATGAATGCATTTGTAGGTTAGTGAATCTTATTTGCGTGAATATCAAGTTTTGAGAGATTTTCCTTTGACTTAATTTATGAATTTGGAGATTTTGCATGGTAAGGTTTTGATGAGATGAATGGATGCTATATCTATGTTATTTAGACTAAATGCATGACATTAGGATGGTTAGAGACTTGTTCTTGCTAGGTAAACCACTTATGAGACTTTCCTTACTTATGCCAAAACATAAGAAAAGTCATCTCTTAAGTATTAACACGCCTTTAAATGAAGGTATGCCCTTGTTTCATGACAATTAGCATGTGTGTAAGTCTAGTATAAATACTCTTGCTATATCTAGAAAAGGTGGAATTTCGGTGCCATTCTCAGATTCCATTTTCTAGCACCATGACCAAAATGAACTCATGCTTTTATCATCTCTTCCAAATTAATGTTCCAATATCTTCTTATCATTAAGTCTCCTTCCTTGTGTGAGTATTTTGGATGATTTTGAATGAGAAAATAATGTTTCTATCATAAAAATTATGTATGAGTTGTACTTAGTTTCTATGACTTACTATGAGGATTTTATGAGAAATTGCTTTGAAGTATGCATGTTTAGCATGATAGGATGCTTATATATATATTTAACAAATGGCATGATGGAATTTATTGATGGATATGTGTATTTAATATGAAAAATGATTTTTACAGCAAGAATTTCCTATAACAAGCATGTTATGTCAACTATGAATTTTTATGATTTATTTGAATTATAAATCAAGCATCTATCATGGTTAAGAGAATATTTAAGAAGAACAAGTTTCATGAGAAATGTTGTGATTTAAGAAAAATAAGATAATTTTTGGGCTCTATTATACTTGGTATGAATTTGATGTGTGATTTGTGTTCCTCTGTTATTTGAGCATTATCGACATTTAATGTAATTCTGATATTGGCTATGATCATATGCTAGGCACGTGAGGACCTTCTGTATGAGCGGACGTGCTCTATCTATTTCTATTAGACTTTTAATGTCCTTCTAATTTTGTTCGCTTCTATAGCCTCTTTGATTTTGTTTTGGGAATCTTATGTGCTTCATTTTCTCCTAAGTGTATGTGAGCTCCATAAGTAAAATATTTAAAGAATTTGACTTAATGACATAATATTTCATAATCCATTTACTTGAGAATCATGACTTATATTTATGATGTAAATTCTTGAAACCTATGATTTGAGTGCCTTATGCTTAATGATATCACACACACACACACACACAAACACACATATATGTGCTTATGCTAATAAATGAACTATATAGCACGTTGATGTGAAATTTAGATTCTAATTGTTTAGCATGCCTATATGAGTTATAAATGTTAAGTTATGATCACATGATATGATATGTTGATAATTGAGAATGTTAGCGACCTATGAATTAAATGTGATGAGATGTGCCATGAATATGTACACATGCTTATTATCCAAATGTCTATATGATTATAAGCTTGGTTATGAAATTTATTATTTGAATATATGTTGTCATCGCAATAATAAAATGTGTGTGATTTATGAGCACCATTGAGTTTTATATTCAGCACATTGATTTTTATCATTGTGAACCCCTCCCCAAAATGCCATAGGCATGTGAATGCATGTGACATAAGGAAGAAATGCACGTGAATGTATGAGTCGCCACCTTGTTTAATTGTTTTAGGGTAAACTAGGAAAAACCCTAAGTGACTCCAATTTTAATTAATCTAGTTACTAGATTAATTAGCCCAATGTCTAAGGCAAGGTCTTTGAACCCGAGGTGGATCCCGAGACTATGTCATGCTGATGAAACTAACCTAAGAATGAATGTTTTGCAAGGAAGATGAAATAATTTAGACCAATGAAAAAGATGTTTATGTGATTCGACTTGCCGCCCGGGGTTAGATCCCGAACGTGCCTACGTACTTCCGTTTGAATGGAAGATCAAAGTCAACGTAGTTCGATAGGCCTCTTTTAGAGGGCTTTGAATGGGATGCTTTATGCATGAGTGTGTGTATGCTTTGTGCATTTTGTTTAGGCATTGTGCCAAAGGATTGATTGTTTTAGGCATTTTGCCAAAAGGTTGATTGGTTTGATTTTAGGCATTTGATGCCAAAAATGTTGATTTTGATGGCTTTTAGCCAAAAGATTGATTGAGGCAATTTGATTGCCAAAATGACTGATTTTAGGCGATTGTAGCCAAAATGATTGATTTTAAGGCTTTTAGCCAAAAAGAGTGATTTAGGCAATTTGATTGCCAAAATGATTGATTTTAGGCGATTGTCGCCAAAATGATTGATTTTAAGGCTTTTAAAGCCAAAAAGATTGATTTAGTTTTAAGGCATTTTGCCAAAACTTTGATTTAAGCGTTTTATTGCTAAAAAAAAATAACTGATCTTACTTATTGGCAATTTGTTTACCAAAAGTGATTAATTAAATTGAAATATAGGCAATTTATTGCCATAATAAAAAAAGTGTTTAATTAGGGCCTTTTAGTCACAATTATTGATTAATTAGACTTAAGCCGAAAATTGTTCGAAATAAAGGCAATCATACCATAGCCATTGATAGACTAGATATTTTAAGCCAATATTGTCGGATTTAAGCTTTAATACCACGATTATTAATTAACCGGGCATTTAGCTTAATCATGCTTTAATTGAGGCAATTTGCTTGCCTATATGATGACATGAATGCATTTATGCAGTTGTAGAATTAAAAGGAGTAGAAGAGAAGCATGCATGAAGTGCTAAAATTAAATAGGCAGAGTTTTGTTTACGTACCTGATTTAATCGTCGACCGCTTCTTAACTCCAGGTTAAGCTCCTCGTTAAGGGAATTAATTTTAATTTAATTTTAAGTGACCAAGTATCACAACAATAAAATGAAATTAAAATTAAAAAATGCAAGAAAGCAGTAAAGAATCGCAAAGAGCGTAGGGGGAAGGAGCGTCCGTCAACACAGACTGAGTGAGTAAAAAAGGAGGCCCGAGGCCTGTATTTATAGGCGCAAAACGGACTGTTTCCGGTGGCTGGGTCGCCGGATGGACCGCCGGCTCGGCGGCCCGCCCGGCGGCCGGGCCGCCAAGTCTCGGCGGCCGGGCCGCCGGCTGAGCCGCCGGATCGGCGGCTCTCCCGGCGGCCGGGCCGCCGGGTCTCGGCGGTCGGGCCGCCGGCTGAGCCGCCGGATCGGCGGCCCTCCCGGCGGCCGGGCCGCCGGGTCTCGGCGGCCGGGCCGCCGGCTGGGCCGCCGGATCGGCGGCCCTCCCGGCGGCCGGGCCGCCGGGTCTCAACGGTCGGGCCGCCGGGTCTCGGCGGCCCGCCCGGCGGCCGGGCCGCCGGTTCGTCGGCGGCCTGCCCGGCGGCTGGGCCGCCGGGATGGGCCGCCGGCTCGGCGGCCTTCCCGGCGGCTGAGCCGCCGGGATGGGCCGCCGGCTCGGTGGCTGGCTCCGGTGGCTGAGCCACCGGGGCAGGCAGGTTTATTCCGGGGGCTTTTCCGGGAGTTCCGGACCTCCAAAAAATATTCCGAGACCAGTTCCGAGATCCTCGTAATTTTCCGGACGTTTCAAGTACCATATTGGCATATTTCCGATGAACTTTCCGAAAGGCCTCCGGTCCGGCCGGACTGTTCGCAGTCCGGAAGAAAACAGGCTTTTGAGCCTCAAAATTTGAGTGTTCACAGTTGCCCCCCCACCGGCAACCATAAAAATGATTTATGGGTGTCAGTGGTTGTCTGAAGACCAAATTTTGAGGATGGGCAGCGGAGGAAACCCCGCCGTGGTTTTTTTTTTTTTTTTTTTTTTTTTTTTTTTTTTTTTTTGAAAATGAAATGATCAAATGCATGGATTTATGTTGGTAACTTAAAGATGTTTTTGCCTCTTAATGAGGGCTTAAAAAGAAGTTTTGCCTCTTAATGAGGGCTTGAAAAGAGATTTTGCCTCTTCGAGGACTTGAAAAGATGTTTTGCCTCTTAATGAGGGCTTGAAAAGAGATTTGTTTTATTTTTCTTTGAGAACCAAGGGTCCACCTAAAGTCGAAATGATCAAATGGTCAAATGGCTTGGTTTTGGATGACAAATGGTTGGTTCTTGGTTAGGGTTTCACCCTGGGTTGTGTATGTGTTTTTTTTTTTATAACACTTGCCCCTGAATCCAACTTGGAGGATTTTGCCCCCGGCTTGTGAGAATTGATGCCCTTATTAGCTGAAATGGAATTTCTTCTTAATGAAAGACAAAATTCCGTGATTACTTCTGTGATGGGAGAATGGTGAAGGTTCTTATCACTTCTTGCCCCCAAAATGGTGCTGACCATGGAATACTTCAAAACATTGGGTTTGTACTTGTCCAATCAATTGAGGAATAAAAGAGAACAAAGCCACTTATATGACTCGAGGAAACGAACAATGTGGATGACATCGCTCGTCTGAAAGGATCGAAGAAACGATGGTCCGAGTGGAGACGAGGGATTAAAGAATTACCTCTCAATGATTATGTTTGACATTTTTTTTAGGGTTGTTTTGGAAACCCCGGGGATTGAATTGACATTGTCCTTTCTCTCCTTTTTTTTTTCGAGGAATGACTCAAAGAGTGACGCTTTCAAAACGAACTTTTGAGAATGACTCAATTTTTGTGACTCGTTGTGGAATGACCACTAGTGATGGAGACTTGATTTTAGAGACTCAAATTTTTCTTGTAGTGAATTTTGGCTCGAAGGAATTCAGTGGTTCCTGGAAAAAATGATTTATATACTCCCAAGGAGACCTTTGAAAGCACCTTTTTTTTTTTTTTTTTTTTTTTTTTTTGGCCTTAACTTTTGCCTAGTAGCCGCCCTTTCGGGTTTTCGACTCTAGCAGGCTCTTTGCCCTAACTTTTGCCTAGACCGCCCTTTCGGGTTTTCAGCCTAGCGGGCTCAATTCTTGCCTGAAGCCGCCCTTTCGGGTTTTCAACTCCAGCTTTTATTTTTCTTTTCTTCTCTTTTTTTTTTTTTATTTTCTATATTGGCAAAGAGAAAATGCTATTTATGATGCAAACTTATGTTTGTGACCGCGCCTTTGTGGCTGCCTACGTATCTCCAAGAACTCTTCGAGGGATGGGGAGAATCAGGTCTTTCGTAGTTCCTTCCGGGATGCGAACTTCGTGCTCGGCTGGTGCGGAATTCATCTCCGTCTTGATGTTAGTGCGGAATTCCTTTCCGGCTTGGTGCGGAATTTATTTCCGACTTGCTGTTGGGGGAAAATTCAATTTTGCCTTAATGCTGACTGTGGAATTCATTTCCGATTTGATTTCTTCGCGGGATTTCTTCCCGGCTTGATGTCTTTGGGGGATTCCTTCCCGATCGTATGTCTTTGCAGGATTCCTTCCCGACTTGATGTTGATGCAGAATTCATTTCTGACTTGATTTCTTCGCGGGATTCCTTCCCGGCTTGATGTCTTTGCGGGATTCCTTCCCGACTCGATGCTAATGCAGAATTCATTTCTGACTTAAGTTCTTCGCAAGATTCCTTCCCGGCTTGATGTCTTTACGGGATTCATTCCCGACTGGATGTCTCTATGGGATTCATTCCCGATTTTGATGATGTTGAATCAACTTATTGACCCGAGCTCATATGATAGTGATGACCCTAAGCGGATCTGACTTTGTTGTTGTAGTGGTCTTACCACTGGTTGACTGAAATATGACTTGTATTCATCACAAAGAGTTTTGAATACCCACATTGTGGTGGTAACTTGAGTGGCTTGAGTGTTGAAGAAGCTTTTATGCTTTGAGTTTGTGGCTTCGCCATGTTTGAATTCTTGAGGTTAATTTGATTCCTTTTCTTGAACTTTATCTTCCTCTGAATTTGAAACTTATTTCCTCAATGGTTCTCCTCTCCATAAGGAATTTTGAGGAGACTCTTCCTTTTCCTTGCTTTGAGAAATGATCCTTGTTTATAAGGACACTTGTACTTGTGCCATGCTTGGCGCTTGATTTTCAAGGTGTTTGTTGTCATCCAATTCGTGAAAATGACTGCTTCTTTTAACTTGCTTTTTCAAAGTGTGAGTAGCCGCTTGGTCTTTGTCCTTATGGCTGAAATGATTTGTCATCTACCCTTGATGGGCTTGAATTTAACGGAGAGCTTGCAATTGACCCATTTTTGACAACTCGATTTCCTGTAGCTTTGTCCTTGATTTCTTTCTTTTACGCAGAAGTTCCTTTTGACTCCTTTTGACCAAGGGTTCCTTTTGTCCCGTTTTTTTTTCTCTTGCTCACTTAGAAGCAGCCTCTCCATAAAGAATTTCGAGGCAACTTGATTCTGAGATGACTTGAGTAGTGTATGGACAGCATTGCGACTTCGTGCAGACCCAATCCAATTCCAAACATAACTTCTTTATTCTGTCGCTTTTAAGCTCAAAATTCAGACACCTCTCTGTCAGAGCATCTTCCATTCCTGGGTTTTCGGAGAAACCATTCTGGCCCTAACCCCTTCAATCGGCTTTGCCTCGGTACTGTTTGAAGTCTTGCGTACCCTTTGCTGGATCCTTTCCATGATTACCCTTCAAAACTTCCCCTTTGATGGTGTTTCTTAGGATGCCCCCAGCTTTGATTGATGCAGAGCAAATGCATGCATTTTTCTTTGCCAATTTTTATTATCTTTTTTTTTGTCATCATTTTTTTTTTAATTTTTTATTATTATTTTTTTCGATTTTTTTTTTTGCTTTCACAGGAAAGAATATGGAAAGAGTATGGAAGGAGTATGAACATGATTGGAACGTAAACTGATCCCTTTTTATTGATAAGACAAAATTTGTGTACAAAAGACACTTAGATTTACAAATTTGAATTGAATGAAAACTTGAATGGAAATGAAAATGAAAAGAAAAAGAACTAGACCCTAAAAGATAGACTCTAGGTGGACTGTGATGGACTAGGATTGAATTGACTGTAGTGACTTCGTTCTTCTCGATGCTTCAATCGATCAGACATGTGGTCGTTGGTTTTGAACAATTCCTTTGTTCTTTTGGAGGTTTGATATCAATCTTCTCAGATACAAACTTCATTCATTTCTAAGAAAAGTTCGAAAGGATCGAACGATTCTTGTTCAGCAAAATTTTTTTTTGCATTAATCCCCTGGTTAGGCAAGGGATTGGTTAATGTTCAGCTTGCTCTTGGGGATGATGGACCCATTGTCAACCAGGTCTTGTAGACGATTTTTCAAAGTCCAGCATGATTCGGTCTTATGCCCATGTCCTTGATGGTACTCACAGTATTCATTGGCTTTGAAATTCCGGGGCAGGGGGTTTGGTAATGGCCTTGCTTCTAAGGGCTTCAGTAAATTTGATTTCACTGCTTCTCGGAACACCAAAAGGATTGGCATGCCGAGATCAGTATATTGCCTCCTTGGCTGATTGTTTCCCAAATTCCCAACACGTAAAGGATTCGTGGGGATTATACTGGCTATTTCATTTGTCTCACTGGACCCAGCATGATTCTGCTTCTTGTATGAGTCTTCTTTGAGTTGACCCAACTGGATTAAGTCTTCCACCTTAGTTGCAGTCACAATAAGCGATTGGAACGTAGGCAAGTACTGTGTTTGAAGCTGTGACTGGTAGACTGGCAGTAAATTCTTGATTATTATGTCAACTTGTTCCTGTTCAGAGGGTCGGTTGATCATTTGAGCGGCTTTGGCTCTCCACCTCGAAAGGAACGAGGAGAAAGGCTCATTGTTCTTTTGTTTAGTGGTTTCTAGCTCCCTCCGGGTAACATCCACTTCAATATTATAATGGTACTGCGTGTTGAAAGCATTGCATATGTCCTCCCAATTCTTCATTTTGGAACGATCCAAGCTTACAAACCATCTTAATGCAGCACCAGTCAAAGATTGCTGAAACAACTGAGCAAGGAGCTCGCTGTTCAGGCCAAACGGGTTGAGGGCACCTACATACATTTTCAGGTGCGTTTTAGGACAAGTGGTTCCATCAAACTTGTCCATGTTGGGCATCTTGAACTTTGTCGGCAGTCTTGCTTCGGGGAACAAGGACAAGGAGTCCATGTCCACGACTTCTTTGTGTGTCTTGAGGGCAGTGATAGACCTTTCCAGGAGTTCTAGTTTCTCTCTCATTTTCTGAGCTTCCAGCTCAGAAGCAGTTCCAGAGGGCATGCCATCCAGGTTAAGGGTAGGGTTTATTGGTTCCGCAGCAGGTCCCAGATTGGAGGTAGAAGGTCCACTTCCCCCGGCGGAAGCCCCATTTCCATTACCACCACCAAGTTCGGCTATTAGGGCAGTCCTCTGGGCAGCCAATGCCTCATTCATTCTAGCCTCCATTCTGGCTTCCAATTGTTCAATGAGGTTTTTGATGTCAGACAGTGATGCCATTAGTGCAGTCGGGGTTGTTGGACTTGTGAGCTCAGTTGGTGTTTCGGGTACAGGTGGTCTTTGGAGGGGTACCTGTAAAAGGACATAGTCAAAATGATTAGACTATAAGGTATTTTCATAGGGTATGTGAGATAGTGTGAGGTAGGTTAGTGTATGGGCGAGGTATTTTGACATGACCCTTGTGATGTGGGGTGATATTGGTATGCTAGGGCACCTAGGATAGAACTCCATGGGATGTGATATGTAAGGTAGAGTGTTTAGGGCTGGACACCTCGACTTTTCGAATGGCCCTAAGTTCTCAAAGAAAAATTTTTTCTTGGGCCTTAGGGGCCAAAATGTAATTTTTCAGGTCTCAGGGCCCAAAAATGTGATTTTCCAGCTTTTGAAATTAAATGTTCTTTTTTTAATGAGATGATATGTCATGAATGCGCACAACATCACGTCATACTTTGTTTAATGATATGATTCGTATCATTGGGTGCATACAGTCCTAAAGGATAGGTTCTATAGGCTATGACACAAATAGAGAATTGGCTTATAAGGGGACCCTTGAACCTTGAGTAAGGATATACCTAACCACATGTGAAACAAAGAGTTTCGCGTGGGTCCAACGGTACGCATACTCATGGGCCACCCCCAAAAGGATTAGGGATGGTTTGCGGTAACAGGGAGGACGCTTTGGCTGTCCGTCGACATAATCAAAGAGACCTGCCGATCAGCGCTACTTGCTATCCAGACTCAGAAGTTTGAACAGAAAGAGAAGAAATTCATTTGAAATTCATTTTTTATGCAATGGAGAAAAGGATTCTCGATCGTGCAAATAAATTAACAAATTTAAATGTCTTAATCAAATTTGTCACTTAAGTTTAAATTTCCTCTCATCGAGTATTCTTAAAGAAAGAACACTCGATTTATGTCAAGGTACCCTGCAAAACAAAGCATAGTAAAGTAATGCCCTAAAGAAGGGCAGGTTAGTTTATTCAACACTTGTAGTCCACTATTATGCAAAAAGATTACATAGCATCCCCAGTGAAGTCGCCAAACTGTGAACCCCTCCCCAAAATGCCATAGGCATGTGAATGCATGTGACATAAGGAAGAAATGCACGTGAATGTATGAGTCGCCACCTTGTTTAATTGTTTTAGGGTAAACTAGGAAAAACCCTAAGTGACTCCAATTTTAATTAATCTAGTTACTAGATTAATTAGCCCAATGTCTAAGGCAAGGTCTTTGAACCCGAGGTGGATCCCGAGACTATGTCATGCTGATGAAACTAACCTAAGAATGAATGTTTTGCAAGGAAGATGAAATAATTTAGACCAATGAAAAAGATGTTTATGTGATTCGACTTGCCGCCCGGGGTTAGATCCCGAACGTGCCTACGTACTTCCGTTTGAATGGAAGATCAAAGTCAACGTAGTTCGATAGGCCTCTTTTAGAGGGCTTTGAATGGGATGCTTTATGCATGAGTGTGTGTATGCTTTGTGCATTTTGTTTAGGCATTGTGCCAAAGGATTGATTGTTTTAGGCATTTTGCCAAAAGGTTGATTGGTTTGATTTTAGGCATTTGATGCCAAAAATGTTGATTTTGATGGCTTTTAGCCAAAAGATTGATTGAGGCAATTTGATTGCCAAAATGACTGATTTTAGGCGATTGTAGCCAAAATGATTGATTTTAAGGCTTTTAGCCAAAAAGAGTGATTTAGGCAATTTGATTGCCAAAATGATTGATTTTAGGCGATTGTCGCCAAAATGATTGATTTTAAGGCTTTTAAAGCCAAAAAGATTGATTTAGTTTTAAGGCATTTTGCCAAAACTTTGATTTAAGCGTTTTATTGCTAAAAAAAAATAACTGATCTTACTTATTGGCAATTTGTTTACCAAAAGTGATTAATTAAATTGAAATATAGGCAATTTATTGCCATAATAAAAAAAGTGTTTAATTAGGGCCTTTTAGTCACAATTATTGATTAATTAGACTTAAGCCGAAAATTGTTCGAAATAAAGGCAATCATACCATAGCCATTGATAGACTAGATATTTTAAGCCAATATTGTCGGATTTAAGCTTTAATACCACGATTATTAATTAACCGGGCATTTAGCTTAATCATGCTTTAATTGAGGCAATTTGCTTGCCTATATGATGACATGAATGCATTTATGCAGTTGTAGAATTAAAAGGAGTAGAAGAGAAGCATGCATGAAGTGCTAAAATTAAATAGGCAGAGTTTTGTTTACGTACCTGATTTAATCGTCGACCGCTTCTTAACTCCAGGTTAAGCTCCTCGTTAAGGGAATTAATTTTAATTTAATTTTAAGTGACCAAGTATCACAACAATAAAATGAAATTAAAATTAAAAAATGCAAGAAAGCAGTAAAGAATCGCAAAGAGCGTAGGGGGAAGGAGCGTCCGTCAACACAGACTGAGTGAGTAAAAAAGGAGGCCCGAGGCCTGTATTTATAGGCGCAAAACGGACTGTTTCCGGTGGCTGGGTCGCCGGATGGACCGCCGGCTCGGCGGCCCGCCCGGCGGCCGGGCCGCCAAGTCTCGGCGGCCGGGCCGCCGGCTGAGCCGCCGGATCGGCGGCTCTCCCGGCGGCCGGGCCGCCGGGTCTCGGCGGTCGGGCCGCCGGCTGAGCCGCCGGATCGGCGGCCCTCCCGGCGGCCGGGCCGCCGGGTCTCGGCGGCCGGGCCGCCGGCTGGGCCGCCGGATCGGCGGCCCTCCCGGCGGCCGGGCCGCCGGGTCTCAACGGTCGGGCCGCCGGGTCTCGGCGGCCCGCCCGGCGGCCGGGCCGCCGGTTCGTCGGCGGCCTGCCCGGCGGCTGGGCCGCCGGGATGGGCCGCCGGCTCGGCGGCCTTCCCGGCGGCTGAGCCGCCGGGATGGGCCGCCGGCTCGGTGGCTGGCTCCGGTGGCTGAGCCACCGGGGCAGGCAGGTTTATTCCGGGGGCTTTTCCGGGAGTTCCGGACCTCCAAAAAATATTCCGAGACCAGTTCCGAGATCCTCGTAATTTTCCGGACGTTTCAAGTACCATATTGGCATATTTCCGATGAACTTTCCGAAAGGCCTCCGGTCCGGCCGGACTGTTCGCAGTCCGGAAGAAAACAGGCTTTTGAGCCTCAAAATTTGAGTGTTCACAATCATGCACGGGTTGTAGACCATCGTCGCTGCTCGAAGACCAAAAGGGTAGCATTAGAGCTGAAGAGTTATCTTTGGTAGTTATGGAATTAGTAATATGTATTTAAGATCTATGGCATGTATAACATAAGTATTTTTTTGAGAATGCATTTATTATGAACACATATGTATGAGAATTTATGTTAGAAGATTGTATAAGTTTATTCTATCATGGAGCTGTGTATTATTAAGTTGTAGGATGGTATTTAAGTTACTTATGCATGAGTGGTTATGGAATTTACACCTAAGGACCTTAATGATTTTGAATGATTTTTGAGAATGTTGATGTTGTTGATGAATGAATGATTATATATTGTGTAAAAGTTAATATTGAGTCGAGATTGATTATTTTGGAATTTATAGGATGTTTGAGGTTTTTGAATTAGAAGTGTTTTGTATTCACAGTTTTTAGGAGAAATATTTACAGTTTTTGTAACACCCGCCGCCCAGCCCTAAGAGACCCGACGGCGGATGCCACATTCGGCGCCGGGGACACCGTCCTAACATAACATATAAATCATAAAATCAGATTATGAATTAGAAGTGATTAAGTATTGACAAGTTTAGCAAGTAATTTTTTTTCAATTTGTTTTTGAAATATATATATATAACTTATGAAAACAATTTAGGAAAAATCCTACAGCAAAACTGCAAGAGTTTCCCTTTAAAAACCGAGCTCGCCAAACATGTGAATACAAAACACTCCTAATTTTAAACTCTAAACCCCCAGCAAACTCCAGTAATCACCATAGCAACACAACAACACTTCTATACCTTCATAACTATAGAAACCCTCAATAGCATTTTAATGATCATCAATTAAATGTATTCATTATATATATGTATCAAGTCCTTATGTTCTTAATCATACCAACTATCTTAAACATATTTTATATCCAAACATTAAATAAAATCTCATGCTTATCTCCAAATATATACACCAAACTAATTTATCATTACATGCTTAAGTTATAATTCAAATAACATAATCTCCGAAAAGGTAATAATTATACATGCCATGATTCTTAAGTACATCAAACTAATTCTACCACTACTAAAATAGTCGCTTCTGGTCTGAAGCTACTCTTCTGATCTTCAAGTAGCAACCACGGACTTCAACCTGCGCGTGATAAAAATCAACGCGCTGAGTATAAAACTCAGTGGTGCTCATAAATGACAAACTTACCAATGTTGCACTGGCAACACACTTAAAATATAACTTTTCATCAAAAGAACATACATTTACATTTATAGCAAAAGAAATATCAAATAAACTTATAATTAATAACATAAATAATTTAATTCTTCCAAATCATAAATTCATTACTTGGACATTTATTATACCAATACACATACTATTTATTTTAAAACCATGTATCGAAATATCATGCTTTGAAAATTAATTTGAGAACATAATCATTTATTTCCAAACTAAGGTTTACTGAAATAATATAATCTTATTCATTTAAGTGCCTTAAAAATATTTTCCAAGGGCTCGCATACACTTAAGAGAAAGAGAAGCAGGTAGGTTTTCATAACTTATTCATAACGGCCTTAGGTCGCCAACCTTTTCATAACATATAGAGCGCGTCCGCCCTAACATAAGACACCCACGTGCCTAGCATATGATCATAGCTTCGTATCATAATGGCATCAAATGCCGAGCATGCTCATCATACATAATAAAATCAAATCTCGCATCAAATTCACACCAAGTATATTAGAGCCCAAAATCCTTGTTTTAATTCTTAATTCATAATACTTCTCATAAAACTTGTCTTATTCTTTAGTCTTCTTAAATTCATAATGTAAGCTTACTTTAGAACATAAGTAACTCATGAAAATTAACATAAAAAATTTCTTATCATATGAAATCATACATGTAAGCTTACTTTTGAACTTAAGTGACTCATGAAAACTTCATACTTAAACATAATTACTTAATATAGGAAATTTCTTATAAATTCCTTTTCTTTTAAAACGTTCTTGAAGTCATAATGAAATTTATCATAAGAAACTTCTTATCATATAAAATCATACTTTCCTTATCCAAAATTCAAAGCACATACATCTTAAATACCCATTTTTTTTTAAAACTCTAAACATATGAAAGTTATCAAAATAATCATACTTATGTCATAGATATATAGATAGCATACCATACAAAAAATAATAAGTAAGTAAGCCTTACCACCCTAGAGTGGTTTGGCCTCTTAATGAAAACCAAGGGGAGGAATTTCCTTCTCCAACCAAGCATACTAACATAACTCTTATGCACCAAGGTATCCATTTCTATCCTCATCATGCATTATCTAAACTAATTCCACACTTTATCCCAAAATTTCCAACAATTTTTCCCATTTATGTCCATTTAAACATATCCACAATAACACTTTTCAAACTTATATCTTATTTTTGTCAAATAAATCCTCAAACATACAAATAATCAAGAGAACCTCATCACACATGATTCATACATACATTGATCCAAATAAACCCATGATTCAAGGCATAGGAAATTTCCAGCATTAATATAACCTTGACCTTTGCAGGGTTTTTAAGACATAACTTGAGTTATAGGTCTCCAAATGGAACGAAATCAGATTCATTAGAAAGCTAAGACAAAATAATACAAATGTTATGAAGGGATCACAGCCCAGATCAATCTTCAAGGTAGCAAACAAAAGCTAGGAACATAGACCAACAGTCCAGACCTGATTCAGCAGAACCATGTCCAATGTTTATTGAATTACGCCTTAACCAAACACTCAAATTAATTCAATCCAAAACCAGATAAGTCTCAAGACACAGGGAAACAACTCTCATGAAGAACTCAGAACATAATCTTGCCATTATAGTGGTCAAAATGGGCAATCAATTCAGTGATGCATGTGGCCCGTCATAACACAGTCAGTTTGGGTGTTTCAGCCATAAGTTGAGCTATATATCTCCAAATTGGACAAAAGAGGATGGTTTGGAAAGCTAAGAGATAGACCTACAACTTTTATGAAGGACACAGACACAAATGAAAACTAGAAAGGATCGAAAAATGGTCCTTAATCTCACTCAATAACCCGTTTTTCCCAAATTCAGCTTACTTTAACCATGAAAGGAACATGAACAACAAAGATACAAGGTAGAAATGTCTACCACAACATAAATACTCATCACATATCACCTAAGAGCATGTAATTGCAACCAAAATTCAACAAATCAATCATTTCATACAAAATCCCAAAATATCCACATAAGAGCATAAAGGCACAAAATCAAAAATTTGAGTAAGGTAAGTGTGTTTATGAACACTAACCTTAAAAATAAGCTTTAGCAAGCTTAAATTAAAGCTTTCTAAGCTCTAACTTTGCCTTTACTCCATGGTAGAGGTTTCTCCAACCTTTGGCTCAAGTAGAGAATCTCCAAATTTCTTGAAATAAGTCACCAAAAATCACTTCCCAAGCTTTAATCTCTAGGATTGATAACTTAAATCAAGTTGGTTGGGGTGAATTTGATGTGTTTTGTAACACCCCGATCCCGAAAGACCCGACGGTGGATGCCACATTCGGTGTCCTAACCTACATATAAATCAAACAATCATATTATGAATTAGAAGTGACTTAGTATTCACAAGTTTAGCAAGTAATAGTATTTTGTTTTGAAAATGATTTGGGAGAATCCTACAGAAAAACTGCAAGAGTTTCCCCTAAAAATAGAAGTTGCCAAACATATGAATACAAAGCACTCCCAAATTCAAACTCCAAACCCCGTCAAACTCCAATAACAACACAATAGCACTTCTATAATTTCATAACTCCATAGTTCCTCAATAACATTATAATATTCATCACTTCAATACATTCATTTAAATATATCAACTTCTAATGTTCTAACCATTAAATAAGTCCAAGTTTATCTCCCAATATATATACACCAAAATAATTTACAATAACATGTTTAAGTTATAAATTAAATAATACAGTCTCCAAAAATGTAATCGTTATACATGCCAAAATTTTTAGTTACATAAAATACTAATCAACTACCAAAAGATCTCTTCAGCTCTGATGCTACTCTTCAGGTCTTTAAGCAGCAAGCACAATCTCCAACCTGCGCGTGATAAAATCAACGCGCTGAGTATAAAACTCAGTGGTGCTCATAAAACACAACAAACCAATGTTGTGATGACAACATACTTAAAAACAATCATTTATATACATAAAATCATTAAATTTGAACATGCAGTACATATGCACACCAACACATCATGCTTTAGAAATTCATTTAATATCATAAATAAGTTATGGTAAATTAAGAGTTATTAACATAATGTGATCTCATTTATTTCACTTCCTTAAAAATATTGTATAAGGGCTCACATACACTTAGGAAAAAAAGAAGCAGATAAGTTTTCATAGCTTATTCATAATGGCCTTAGGTCGCCAACCTTTTCATAACATATAGAGCGCGTCCGCCCTAACATAAGACACCCACATGCCTAGCATATGATCATAGCTTCTTATCATAATGGCATCAAATGCCGAGCATGCTCATCATACATAATAAAATCAAATCATGCATCAAATCCACACCAAGTATATTAGAGCCCAAAAACATTTCTCATAAAATTCATTTTCTTTAGTCTTCTCATAATAAAAACTTAATTTAAACTTAAGTAATTCATAAAAATTCTCATACTTAAACAAAATGACTTAACATAGAAAAATTTCCAGCATAAAAATAACATGGACCTTTGCTGTGTTTTTAAAACATAACCGGAGCTATGGGTCTCCAAATTAAATGAAATTAGAGTCATTAGAAAGATAAGACAAAATTATACAAATGTTATGAAGGGATCACAGCCCAGATCAATATGGAAGATAACAAAACAAAGCTAGGAACACAGACTGACAGACCAGACCTGATTCAGCAGAACCAAGTCCATTGTTTCTTGAATTCCTACTAAGCCCCACACTCAAATTAAACCAATCCAGAACGAGAGAATTCTCAAGACACAGGGAAACAACTTTTATGAAGAACTCAGAACCTAATCTTGTAATTATAGTGGTCAAAATGGGCACTCAATTCAGTGATGCATGTGGCCCGACACAAACAGAGTCAGTTTGGGTGTTTTAGCCATAAGTTGAGTTATATATCTCCAAATTGGACACAAGAGGATGGGTTGGAAAGCTAAGAGATAGAACTACAACTTTTATGAAGGACTCCAACACAGATGGAAATTATAAAGGATTGAAAAATGGTCCTAAATCTCACTCAAAATCACGTTTTTCCCAAATTCAGTTTACTTTAGCCATGAAAGGAACATGAACCACAAAGATACAAGGTAGCAATGTCTACCACAACATAAATACTCATCAAACATCATCCAAGAGCATGTAATGGCAACCAAAATTCAACAAATCAATCATTTCATACAAAATCTCAAAATATACACATAATAGCATAAAGGCACAAAATCAAAATTTGAGTAAGGTAAGTGTGTTTATGAACACTAACCTTCAAAACAAGCTTTAACAAGCTTTAATCAAGGCTTCTCAAGCTTTGGTCTTGCCTTTATCCTTATTAGAAGGCTCTCCACCCTCTACATGGAAGAAACTCAAAATCAAACAAAGAAAACAAATAAAAGAAGTAATTGGAGCATGATTAAGCATGTATATGCTAAAAGACAACTCTAAACCCAAAAATAATGAGATTATCATAAAATCACTTACTTGACCCAAGTAGGAAAATCACCAAATTCCTTAAAATTAGTCACCAAAGATTACTTCTCTAGCTTCACTCTCTAAGATTTATGACTTAAATCAAGTTGGATGGGTGTTTACTAAGTAGGAATTGAAGAAAATGAAGAAGAAGAAGAAGAAGAAGAAGGAGGAGGAAGAGAAACGTGGATGTAGAAGAAGATGGCAAAATTTGGTGGTCAATAATTGATAGTTGCTTTATTAAAGCAACTAAGGGGGTATTTTGGTCTTTTCTTCAAATAGGAGGGTGTTTTGGTCTTTTCTCCAAATATTCTCCAATTAAATTCCTTCAAAATATTATTTATCTCCACAAAACTCTCTAATTTATTCCATAAAAATAATTTCTCAAATTTCCTCCATAAAAATAATTTGCTCAAATTTCCTTACTTAATATAACACCATAATTCACTATTCACTAATTATCTAAATTCTCCAAAAATATTCCTTACTTACTTTCTACCCATAAAAACCATGCATACATGCTCCAAAAATGTTAAATAAAATATAAAACATAAATAGAAATTTTTCGGACCAAAAATAATACCAACTTCCGGACCGGTGGTACTATTCACAGACCGGTAAACTACTATTAAAACACAGGAAAAAATGGGGCGTTACATGTTTAGTAAGGAAGAATTGAAGAAAATGAAGAAGAAGAAGAAGAAGGAGGAGGAGGAGGAGGAGACGTGTAAGGGAAAAGAAGAAGAAAGAAAAATGGTTGCACAATAATTGATGGTTGACTTATATAAAGCAACAAGGGTATTTTAGTCTCTGCCCCTAATTGGATGGCTAGGATTAAGTCAAGTAATCTCATCTAATGGCTACAAATAATCTCCAAGTAAATTCCTTCAAAATATTATTTATCTCCATAAAATTCTCAAATTTAATCCTTAAAAATAATTCCTCAAATTTCCTTACTTAATATAACACCATAATTCACTATTCACTAATTATCTAAATTCTCCAAAAATATTCATTACTTATTTTCTACCCATAAAAATCATGTATTCATACTCCAAAAATATTAAATAAAATATGAAACATAGATAGTAATTTTTCTGGACCAAAATAATACTGACTCCCGGACCGGTGGTACTATTCACAGACCGGTAAAACTATTATTTTAGACACAGAAAAATTAGGGCGTTACAGTTTTTCTATAGGATTTTCCCAAAATATTTTCTAAGTTAAAAATTAGGACTTACTAGAATTGTGATTACTTAAGCACCCTTAATTCATTTATTAGTTTTAGGATGGATATGTTAATATGATTATATATTGTGTAAAAGTTAATATTGAGTCGAGATTGATTATTTTGGAATTTATAGGATGTTTGAGGTTTTTGAATTAGAAGTGTTTTGTATTCACAGTTTTTAGGAGAAATATTTACAGTTTTTCTATAGGATTTTCCCAAAATATTTTCTAAGTTAAAAATTAGGACTTACTAGAATTGTGATTACTTAAGCACTCTTAATTCTTTTATTAGTTTTAGGATAGATATGTTAGCTAGAATGATGCCTCCCGCACTGAATGTGGCGTTTGCTGTCAAATCTTCTGAGACCGGGCAGCGGGTGTAACATCCTGGACCTCAAACACCATATCATGATCATATATCTGTATTTATGAATATGACATATGTGACATGAATTTGTATATACATGCATTTGCAATTGATCTATGATAAATAATAGGCAATGATATTCCTAAACACGACTTTGCACATAAGCATCTGATAAGAATGTAAATATTCAAATGCATAATTTGAATAAGCTCTGGACCTAAAAAAACTTTGTACTCTGTCTTAGACACAGAGGGTGCATATATATTCTTTAAAGTCTTTCATTACACCTATGTTCGATGTTTATGAATGAATTGACTCAAGTGAGAAAAATGAGACTATTATAGAGAATTACGTCTATTTTGGTGAATAGATTGATTAAGACTGTCTTAATGTATTGGTAAAAAAATTCTTAATCACAAGATTATAAGTTTATCAAAGTAGAAAATGATTATGGAGATTAATTAGAAGAAGGTTAAATGTGCTCAAGCTACATCGATAAGAAGCTATCACGTGAAGCACCTCAATTAGTGTTTTGATTAAGTACTTAATGACTTGGTATTAAATTATTTAAGATGTTTAGTTAAGGCCTAAACAAGATTAATTATGAGTTAATGAAGGATTATGGACTTAATTAACATAAAACAGAAGTTGTTATTACAAATGCGGGGAAAAGCATGAATAAGCAAAACCTTAAGGATTTAAAAGAAAGTAAGAAGTCATGTGACTTGCAAATAACTTGTAAGCTTATAAGAAAGCATACTACTTAACTAAATGAAAGAACAAAAGAAAGAGGAAAAGAGAGAGAGAGGCTGACACTAAGGAGAAAAAGAAGAAGGATAAGAGAGAGATAGGAACTTAAGGAATCAACTTGAT